>NW_026559461.1:0-24458 GCF_022539595.1 Amphiprion ocellaris | reverse complement strand
ACCCATCAACATTCCGGAATGCGTCCAAATTTGGGAATACATGAACATTCTAGAATCCATCAACATTCCGGAATCAATCAACGTTAATAGAAGCCGTCAACATTCCGGAGCCCATCAACATTCCGGAATTCATCAACATTCCGGAATCCATCAACATTCCGGAATGCGTCCACGTTCGGGAATACATAAACATTCTAGAATTCATCAACATTCCAGAATAAATCAACGTTAAAGAATCCGTCAACATTCCGGAACCCATCAACATTCCGGAATGCATCCACGTTCGGGAATACATCAACATTCTAGAATCCATCAACATTCCGGAATCAATCAACGTTATAGAATCCATCAACATCCCGGAACCCATCAACATTCCGGAATTCATCAACATTCCGGAACCCATCAACATTCCGGAATGCGTCCACGTTCGGGAATACATCAACATTCTAGAATTCATCAACATTCCGGAATCCATCAACATTCTAGAATCCATCAACATTCCGGAATCAATCAACCTTACAGAATCCGTCAACATTCCGGAACCCATCAACATTCCGGAATGCGTCCACATTCGGGAATACATCAACATTCTAGAATCCATCAACATTCCGGAATACATCAACATTCTGGAATACATCAACATTCCGGGATACTTGGCTGAAGGCAACACTGCAGGACCCAACAACATTCTAGAATCCATCAATATTCGGGAATACATCAGCATTCTAGAATCCATCAACAGTCCGGAATACATCAACATTCTGGAATACATCAACATTCCGGGATACTTGGCTGAAGGCAACACTGCAGGACCCAACAACATTCTAGAATGCATCAACATTCCGGAATCAATCAACGTTATAGAATCAGTCAACATTCCGGAACCCATCAACATTCCGGAATGCGTCCACATTTGGGAATACATGAACATTCTAGAATCCATCAACATTCCGGAATCAATCAACGTTATAGAAACCGTCAACTATCCGGAACCCATCAACCTTCCGGAATTCATCAACATTCCGGAACCAATCAATATTCCGGAATGCGTCCACGTTCGGGAATACATCAACATTCTAGAATTCATCAACATTCCGGAATCCATCAACATTCTGGAATACGTCAACATTCCGGAACCCATCAACATTCCGGAATGCGTCCACGGTCGGGAATACATCAACATTCTAGAATCCATCAACATTCCGGAATCCATCAACATTCTGGAATGCGTCAACATTCCGGAACCCATCAACATTCCGGAATGCGTCCACGGTCGGGAATACATCAACATTCTAGAATCCATCAACATTCCGGAATACATCAACATTCTGGAATACATCAAAATTCCGGGATACTTGGCTGAAGGCAACACTGCAGGAAACAACAACATTCTAATATCCATCAACATTCCGGAATCAATCAACGTTATAGAATCAGTCAACATTCCGGAACCCATCAACATTCCGGAATGCGTCCACATTTGGTAATACATGAACATTCTAGAATCCATCAACATTCCGGAATCAATCAACGTTACAGAATCCGTCAACATTCCGGAACCCATCAACATTCCGGAATTCATCAACATTCCGGAACCCATCAACATTCCGGATTGCGTCCACGTTCGGGAATACATCAACATTCTAGAATTCATCAACATTCCAGAATCCATCAACATTCTAGAATCCATCAACATTCCGGAATCAATAAACCTTACAGAATCCGTCAACATTCCGGAACCCATCAACATTCCGGAATGCGTCCACGTTCGGGAATACATCAACATTCTAGAATCCATCAACATTCCGGAATACATCAACATTCTGGAATACATCAAAATTCCGGGATACTTGGCTGAAGGCAACACTGCAGGAAACAACAACATTCTAGAATCCATCAACATTCCGGAATCAATCAACGTTATAGAATCAGTCAACATTCCGGAACCCATCAACATTCCGGAATGCGTCCACATTTGGTAATACATGAACATTCTAGAATCCATCAACATTCCGGAATCAATTAACGTTACAGAATCCGTCAACATTCCGGAACCCATCAACATTCCGGAATTCATCAACATTCCGGAACCCATCAACATTCCGGAATGCGTCCACGTTCGGGAATACATCAACATTCTAGAATTCATCAACATTCCGGAATCCATCAACATTCTAGAATCCATCAACATTCCGGAATCAATCAACGTTATAGAATCAGTCAACATTCCGGAACCCATCAACATTCCGGAATGCGTCCACATTTGGTAATACATGAACATTCTAGAATCCATCAACATTCCGGAATACATCAACATTCTGGAATACATCAACATTCCGGGATACTTGGCTGAAGGCAACACTGCAGGACCCAACAACATTCTAGAATCCATCAACATTCCGGAATCAATCAACGTTATAGAATCAGTCAACATTCCGGAACCCATCAACGTTCCGGAATGCGTCCACATTTGGGAATACATGAACATTCTAGAATCCATCAACATTCCGGAATCAATCAGCGTTAATAGAAGCCGTCAACATTCCGGAGCCCATCAACATTCCGGAATTCATCAACATTCCGGAATCCATCAACATTCCGGAATGCGTCCACGTTCGGGAATACATAAACATTCTAGAATTCATCAACATTCCAGAATAAATCAACGTTATAGAATCCGTCAACATTCCCGAACCCATCAACGTTCCGGAATGTGTCCACATTTGGGAATACATGAACATTATAGAATCCATCAACATTCCGGAATCAATCAACTTTATAGAATCCGTCAACATCCCGGAACCCATCAACATTCCGGAATGCGTCCAAATTTGGGAATACATGAACATTCTAGAATCCATCAACATTCCGGAATCAATCAACGTTAATAGAAGCCGTCAACATTCCGGAGCCCATCAACATTCCGGAATTCATCAACATTCCGGAATCCATCAACATTCCGGAATGCGTCCACGTTCGGGAATACATAAACATTCTAGAATTCATCAACATTCCAGAATAAATCAACGTTAAAGAATCCGTCAACATTCCCGAACCCATCAACATTCCGGAATGCATCCACGTTCGGGAATACATCAACATTCTAGAATCCATCAACATTCCGGAATCAATCAACGTTATAGAATCCATCAACATCCCGGAACCCATCAACATTCCGGAATTCATCAACATTCCGGAACCCATCAACATTCCGGAATGCGTCCACGTTCGGGAATACATCAACATTCTAGAATTCATCAACATTCCGGAATCCATCAACATTCTAGAATCCATCAACATTCCGGAATCAATCAACCTTACAGAATCCGTCAACATTCCGGAACCCATCAACATTCCGGAATGCGTCCACATTCGGGAATACATCAACATTCTAGAATCCATCAACATTCCGGAATACATCAACATTCTGGAATACATCAACATTCCGGGATACTTGGCTGAAGGCAACACTGCAGGACCCAACAACATTCTAGAATCCATCAATATTCGGGAATACATCAGCATTCTAGAATCCATCAACAGTCCGGAATACATCAACATTCTGGAATACATCAACATTCCGGGATACTTGGCTGAAGGCAACACTGCAGGACCCAACAACATTCTAGAATCCATCAACATTCCGGAATCAATCAACGTTATAGAATCAGTCAACATTCCGGAACCCATCAACATTCCGGAATGCGTCCACATTTGGGAATACATGAACATTCTAGAATCCATCAACATTCCGGAATCAATCAACGTTATAGAAACCGTCAACTATCCGGAACCCATCAACCTTCCGGAATTCATCAACATTCCGGAACCAATCAATATTCCGGAATGCGTCCACGTTCGGGAATACATCAACATTCTAGAATTCATCAACATTCCGGAATCCATCAACATTCTGGAATACGTCAACATTCCGGAACCCATCAACATTCCGGAATGCGTCCACGGTCGGGAATACATCAACATTCTAGAATCCATCAACATTCCGGAATCCATCAACATTCTGGAATACGTCAACATTCCGGAACCCATCAACATTCCGGAATGCGTCCACGGTCGGGAATACATCAACATTCTAGAATCCATCAACATTCCGGAATACATCAACATTCTGGAATACATCAAAATTCCGGGATACTTGGCTGAAGGCAACACTGCAGGAAACAACAACATTCTAATATCCATCAACATTCCGGAATCAATCAACGTTATAGAATCAGTCAACATTCCGGAACCCATCAACATTCCGGAATGCGTCCACATTTGGTAATACATGAACATTCTAGAATCCATCAACATTCCGGAATCAATCAACGTTACAGAATCCGTCAACATTCCGGAACCCATCAACATTCCGGAATTCATCAACATTCCGGAACCCATCAACATTCCGGATTGCGTCCACGTTCGGGAATACATCAACATTCTAGAATTCATCAACATTCCAGAATCCATCAACATTCTAGAATCCATCAACATTCCGGAATCAATCAACCTTACAGAATCCGTCAACATTCCGGAACCCATCAACATTCCGGAATGCGTCCACGTTCGGGAATACATCAACATTCTAGAATCCATCAACATTCCTGGAATACATCAACATTCTGGAATACATCAACATTCCAGGGATACTTGGCTGAAGGCAACACTGCAGGACCCAACAACTTTCTAGAATCCATCAACATTCAGGAATCAATCAACGTTATAGAATCAGTCAACATTCCGGAACCCATCAACATTCCGGAATGCGTCCACATTTGGGAATACATGAACATTCTAGAATCCATCAACATTCCGGAATCAATCAACGTTAATAGAAGCCGTCAACATTCCGGAGCCCATCAACATTCCGGAATTCATCAACATTCCGGAATCCATCAACATTCCGGAATGCGTCCATGTTCGGGAATACATAAACATTCTAGAATTCATCAACATTCCAGAATAAATCAACGTTATGGAATCCGTCAACATTCCGGAACCCATCAACATTCCGGAATGCGTCCACGTTCGGGAATACATCAACATTCTAGAATCCATCAACATTCCGGAATACATCAACATTCTGGAATACATCAAAATTCCGGGATACTTGGCTGAAGGCAACACTGCAGGAAACAACAACATTCTAGAATCCATCAACATTCCGGAATCAATCAACGTTATAGAATCAGTCAACATTCCGGAACCCATCAACATTCCGGAATGCGTCCACATTTGGTAATACATGAACATTCTAGAATCCATCAACATTCCGGAATCAATTAACGTTACAGAATCCGTCAACATTCCGGAACCCATCAACATTCCGGAATTCATCAACATTCCGGAACCCATCAACATTCCGGAATGCGTCCACGTTCGGGAATACATCAACATTCTAGAATTCATCAACATTCCGGAATCCATCAACATTCTAGAATCCATCAACATTCCGGAATCAATCAACGTTATAGAATCAGTCAACATTCCGGAACCCATCAACATTCCGGAATGCGTCCACATTTGGTAATACATGAACATTCTAGAATCCATCAACATTCCGGAATACATCAACATTCTGGAATACATCAACATTCCGGGATACTTGGCTGAAGGCAACACTGCAGGACCCAACAACATTCTAGAATCCATCAACATTCCGGAATCAATCAACGTTATAGAATCAGTCAACATTCCGGAACCCATCAACGTTCCGGAATGCGTCCACATTTGGGAATACATGAACATTCTAGAATCCATCAACATTCCGGAATCAATCAGCGTTAATAGAAGCCGTCAACATTCCGGAGCCCATCAACATTCCGGAATTCATCAACATTCCGGAATCCATCAACATTCCGGAATGCGTCCACGTTCGGGAATACATAAACATTCTAGAATTCATCAACATTCCAGAATAAATCAACGTTATAGAATCCGTCAACATTCCCGAACCCATCAACGTTCCGGAATGTGTCCACATTTGGGAATACATGAACATTATAGAATCCATCAACATTCCGGAATCAATCAACTTTATAGAATCCGTCAACATCCCGGAACCCATCAACATTCCGGAATGCGTCCAAATTTGGGAATACATGAACATTCTAGAATCCATCAACATTCCGGAATCAATCAACGTTAATAGAAGCCGTCAACATTCCGGAGCCCATCAACATTCCGGAATTCATCAACATTCCGGAATCCATCAACATTCCGGAATGCGTCCACGTTCGGGAATACATAAACATTCTAGAATTCATCAACATTCCAGAATAAATCAACGTTAAAGAATCCGTCAACATTCCCGAACCCATCAACATTCCGGAATGCATCCACGTTCGGGAATACATCAACATTCTAGAATCCATCAACATTCCGGAATCAATCAACGTTATAGAATCCATCAACATCCCGGAACCCATCAACATTCCGGAATTCATCAACATTCCGGAACCCATCAACATTCCGGAATGCGTCCACGTTCGGGAATACATCAACATTCTAGAATTCATCAACATTCCGGAATCCATCAACATTCTAGAATCCATCAACATTCCGGAATCAATCAACCTTACAGAATCCGTCAACATTCCGGAACCCATCAACATTCCGGAATGCGTCCACATTCGGGAATACATCAACATTCTAGAATCCATCAACATTCCGGAATACATCAACATTCTGGAATACATCAACATTCCGGGATACTTGGCTGAAGGCAACACTGCAGGACCCAACAACATTCTAGAATCCATCAATATTCGGGAATACATCAGCATTCTAGAATCCATCAACAGTCCGGAATACATCAACATTCTGGAATACATCAACATTCCGGGATACTTGGCTGAAGGCAACACTGCAGGACCCAACAACATTCTAGAATCCATCAACATTCCGGAATCAATCAACGTTATAGAATCAGTCAACATTCCGGAACCCATCAACATTCCGGAATGCGTCCACATTTGGGAATACATGAACATTCTAGAATCCATCAACATTCCGGAATCAATCAACGTTATAGAAACCGTCAACTATCCGGAACCCATCAACCTTCCGGAATTCATCAACATTCCGGAACCAATCAATATTCCGGAATGCGTCCACGTTCGGGAATACATCAACATTCTAGAATTCATCAACATTCCGGAATCCATCAACATTCTGGAATACGTCAACATTCCGGAACCCATCAACATTCCGGAATGCGTCCACGGTCGGGAATACATCAACATTCTAGAATCCATCAACATTCCGGAATCCATCAACATTCTGGAATACGTCAACATTCCGGAACCCATCAACATTCCGGAATGCGTCCACGGTCGGGAATACATCAACATTCTAGAATCCATCAACATTCCGGAATACATCAACATTCTGGAATACATCAAAATTCCGGGATACTTGGCTGAAGGCAACACTGCAGGAAACAACAACATTCTAATATCCATCAACATTCCGGAATCAATCAACGTTATAGAATCAGTCAACATTCCGGAACCCATCAACATTCCGGAATGCGTCCACATTTGGTAATACATGAACATTCTAGAATCCATCAACATTCCGGAATCAATCAACGTTACAGAATCCGTCAACATTCCGGAACCCATCAACATTCCGGAATTCATCAACATTCCGGAACCCATCAACATTCCGGATTGCGTCCACGTTCGGGAATACATCAACATTCTAGAATTCATCAACATTCCAGAATCCATCAACATTCTAGAATCCATCAACATTCCGGAATCAATAAACCTTACAGAATCCGTCAACATTCCGGAACCCATCAACATTCCGGAATGCGTCCACGTTCGGGAATACATCAACATTCTAGAATCCATCAACATTCCGGAATACGTCAACATTCTGGAATACATCAAAATTCCGGGATACTTGGCTGAAGGCAACACTGCAGGAAACAACAACATTCTAGAATCCATCAACATTCCGGAATCAATCAACGTTATAGAATCAGTCAACATTCCGGAACCCATCAACATTCCGGAATGCGTCCACATTTGGTAATACATGAACATTCTAGAATCCATCAATATTCGGGAATACATCAGCATTCTAGAATCCATCAACAGTCCGGAATACATCAACATTCTGGAATACATCAACATTCCGGGATACTTGGCTGAAGGCAACACTGCAGGACCCAACAACATTCTAGAATCCATCAACATTCCGGAATCAATCAACGTTATAGAATCAGTCAACATTCCGGAACCCATCAACATTCCGGAATGCGTCCACATTTGGGAATACATGAACATTCTAGAATCCATCAACATTCCGGAATCAATCAACGTTATAGAAACCGTCAACTATCCGGAACCCATCAACCTTCCGGAATTCATCAACATTCCGGAACCCATCAATATTCCGGAATGCGTCCACGTTCGGGAATACATCAACATTCTAGAATCCATCAACATTCCGGAATACATCAACATTCTGGAATACATCAAAATTCCGGGATACTTGGCTGAAGGCAACACTGCAGGAAACAACAACATTCTAATATCCATCAACATTCCGGAATCAATCAACGTTATAGAATCAGTCAACATTCCGGAACCCATCAACATTCCGGAATGCGTCCACATTTGGTAATACATGAACATTCTAGAATCCATCAACATTCCGGAATCAATCAACGTTACAGAATCCGTCAACATTCCGGAACCCATCAACATTCCGGAATTCATCAACATTCCGGAACCCATCAACATTCCGGATTGCGTCCACGTTCGGGAATACATCAACATTCTAGAATTCATCAACATTCCAGAATCCATCAACATTCTAGAATCCATCAACATTCCGGAATCAATAAACCTTACAGAATCCGTCAACATTCCGGAACCCATCAACATTCCGGAATGCGTCCACGTTCGGGAATACATCAACATTCTAGAATCCATCAACATTCCGGAATACGTCAACATTCTGGAATACATCAAAATTCCGGGATACTTGGCTGAAGGCAACACTGCAGGAAACAACAACATTCTATAATCCATCAACATTCCGGAATCAATCAACGTTATAGAATCAGTCAACATTCCGGAACCCATCAACATTCCGGAATGCGTCCACATTTGGTAATACATGAACATTCTAGAATCCATCAATATTCGGGAATACATCAGCATTCTAGAATCCATCAACAGTCCGGAATACATCAACATTCTGGAATACATCAACATTCCGGGATACTTGGCTGAAGGCAACACTGCAGAACCCAACAACATTCTAGAATCCATCAACATTCCGGAATCAATCAACGTTATAGAATCAGTCAACATTCCGGAACCCATCAACATTCCGGAATGCGTCCACATTTGGGAATACATGAACATTCTAGAATCCATCAACATTCCGGAATCAATCAACGTTATAGAAACCGTCAACTATCCGGAACCCATCAACCTTCCGGAATTCATCAACATTCCGGAACCAATCAATATTCCGGAATGCGTCCACGTTCGGGAATACATCAACATTCTAGAATTCATCAACATTCCGGAATCCATCAACATTCTGGAATACGTCAACATTCCGGAACCCATCAACATTCCGGAATGCGTCCACGGTCGGGAATACATCAACATTCTAGAATCCATCAACATTCCGGAATCCATCAACATTCTGGAATGCGTCAACATTCCGGAACCCATCAACATTCCGGAATGCGTCCACGGTCGGGAATACATCAACATTCTAGAATCCATCAACATTCCGGAATACATCAACATTCTGGAATACATCAAAATTCCGGGATACTTGGCTGAAGGCAACACTGCAGGAAACAACAACATTCTAATATCCATCAACATTCCGGAATCAATCAACGTTATAGAATCAGTCAACATTCCGGAACCCATCAACATTCCGGAATGCGTCCACATTTGGTAATACATGAACATTCTAGAATCCATCAACATTCCGGAATCAATCAACGTTACAGAATCCGTCAACATTCCGGAACCCATCAACATTCCGGAATTCATCAACATTCCGGAACCCATCAACATTCCGGATTGCGTCCACGTTCGGGAATACATCAACATTCTAGAATTCATCAACATTCCAGAATCCATCAACATTCTAGAATCCATCAACATTCCAGAATAAATCAACGTTATAGAATCCGTCAACATTCCGGAACCCATCAACATTCCGGAATGCGTCCACATTTGGGAATACATGAACATTATAGAATCCATCAACATTCCGGAATCAATCAACGTTACAGAATCCGTCAACATTCCGGAACCCATCAACATTCCGGAATTCATCAACATTCCGGAACCCATCAACATTCCGGAATGCGTCCACGTTCGGGAATACATCAACATTCTAGAATTCATCAACATTCCGGAATCCATCAACATTCTAGAATCCATCAACATTCCGGAATCAATCAACCTTACAGAATCCGTCAACATTCCGGAACCCATCAACATTCCGGAATGCGTCCACGTTCGGGAATACATCAACATTCTAGAATCCATCAACATTCCGGAATCAATCAACGTTATAGAATCCGTCAACATTCCGGAACCCATCAACATTCCGGAATTCATCAACATTCCGGAATCCATCAACATTCCGGAATGCGTCCACGTTCGGGAATACATAAACATTCTAGAATTCATCAACATTCCAGAATAAATCAACGTCATAGAATCCGTCAACATTCCGGAACCCATCAACATTCCGGAATGCGTCCACGTTCGGGAATACATCAACATTCTAGAATCCATCAACATTGCGGAATACATCAACATTCTGGAATACATCAAAATTCCGGGATAGTTGGCTGAAGGCAATACTGCAGGAAACAACAACATTCTAGAATCCATCAACATTGCGAAATCAATCAACGTTATAGAATCAGTCAACATTCCGGAACCCATCAACGTTCCGGAATGCGTCCACATTTGGGAATACATGAACATTATAGAATCCATCAACATTCCGGAATCAATCAACGTTATAGAATCCGTCAACATCCCGGAACCCATCAACATTCCGGAATGCGTCCACATTCGGGAATAAAACAACATTCTAGAATCCATCAACATTCCGGAATACATCAACATTCTGGAATACATCAAAATTCCGGGATACTTGGCTGAAGGCAACACTGCAGGAAATAACAACATTCTTAAATCCATCAACATTGCGGAATCAATCAACGTTATAGAATCAGTCAACATTCCGGAACCCATCAACATTCCGGAATGCGTCCACATTCTGGAATACATGAACATTCTAGAATCCATCAACATTCCGGAATACGTAAACATTCCGGAACCCATCAACATTTCGGAAGGCGTCCACGTTCGGGATTACATCAACATTCTAGAATCCATCAACATTCCAGAATAAATCAACGTTATAGAATCCGTCAACATTCCGGAACCCATCAACATTCCGGAATGCGTCCACGTTCGGGAATACATCAACATTCTAGAATCCATCAACATTCCGGAATACATCAACATTCTGGAATACGTCAACATTCCGGAACCCATCAACATTTCGGAAGGCGTCCACGTTCGGGATTACATCAACATTCTAGAATCCATCAACATTGCAGAATAAATCAACGTTATAGAATCCGTCAACATTCCGGAACTCATCAACATTCCGGAATGCGTCCACGTTCGGGAATACATCAACATTCTAGAATCCATCAACATTCCGGAATACATCAACATTCTGGAATACATCAAAATTCCGGGATAGTTGGCTGAAGGCAATACTGCAGGAAACAACAACATTCTAGAATCCATCAACATTGCGAAATCAATCAACGTTATAGAATCAGTCAACATTCCGGAACCCATCAACGTTCCGGAATGCGTCCACATTTGGGAATACATGAACATTATAGAATCCATCAACATTCCGGAATCAATCAACGTTATAGAATCCGTCAACATCCCGGAACCCATCAACATTCCGGAATGCGTCCACATTCGGGAATACAACAACATTCTAGAATCCATCAACATTCCGGAATACAGTCAACATTCTGGAATACATCAAAATTCCGGGATACTTGGCTGAAGGCAACACTGCAGGAAACAACAACATTCTAGAATCCATCAACATTCCGGAATCAATCAACGTTATAGAATCAGTCAACATTCCGGAACCCATCAACATTCCGGAATGCGTCCACATTTGGTAATACATGAACATTCTAGAATCCATCAACATTCCGGAATCAATTAACGTTACAGAATCCGTCAACATTCCGGAACCCATCAACATTCCGGAATTCATCAACATTCCGGAACCCATCAACATTCTGGAATGCGTCCACGTTCGGGAATACATCAACATTCTAGAATTCATCAACATTCCGGAATCCATCAACATTCTAGAATCCATCAACATTCCGGAATCAATCAACCTTACAGAATCCGTCAACATTCCGGAACCCATCAACATTCCGGAATGCGTCCACATTCGGGAATACATCAACATTCTAGAATCCATCAACATTCCGGAATACATCAACATTCTGGAATACATCAACATTCCGGGATACTTGGCTGAAGGCAACACTGCAGGACCCAACAACATTCTAGAATCCATCAATATTCGGGAATACATCAGCATTCTAGAATCCATCAACAGTCCGGAATACATCAACATTCTGGAATACATCAACATTCCGGGATACTTGGCTGAAGGCAACACTGCAGGACCCAACAACATTCTAGAATGCCATCAACATTCCGGAATCAATCAACGTTATAGAATCAGTCAACATTCCGGAACCCATCAACATTCCGGAATGCGTCCACATTTGGGAATACATGAACATTCTAGAATCCATCAACATTCCGGAATCAATCAACGTTATAGAAACCGTCAACTATCCGGAACCCATCAACCTTCCGGAATTCATCAACATTCCGGAACCCATCAATATTCCGGAATGCGTCCACGTTCGGGAATACATCAACATTCTAGAATTCATCAACATTCCGGAATCCATCAACATTCTGGAATACGTCAACATTCCGGAACCCATCAACATTCCGGAATGCGTCCACGGTCGGGAATACATCAACATTCTAGAATCCATCAACATTCCGGAATCCATCAACATTCTGGAATAAGTCAACATTCCGGAACCCATCAACATTCCGGAATGCGTCCACGGTCGGGAATACATCAACATTCTAGAATCCATCAACATTCCGGAATACATCAACATTCTGGAATACATCAAAATTCCGGGATACTTGGCTGAAGGCAACACTGCAGGAAACAACAACATTCTAATATCCATCAACATTCCGGAATCAATCAACGTTATAGAATCAGTCAACATTCCGGAACCCATCAACATTCCGGAATGCGTCCACATTTGGTAATACATGAACATTCTAGAATCCATCAACATTCCGGAATCAATCAACGTTACAGAATCCGTCAACATTCCGGAACCCATCAACATTCCGGAATTCATCAACATTCCGGAACCCATCAACATTCCGGATTGCGTCCACGTTCGGGAATACATCAACATTCTAGAATTCATCAACATTCCAGAATCCATCAACATTCTAGAATCCATCAACATTCCGGAATCAATCAACATTACAGAATCCGTCAACATTCCGGAACCCATCAAAATTCCGGAATGCGTCCACATTCGGGAATACATCAGCATTCTAGAATCCATCAACATTCCGGGATACATCAACATTCTGGAATACATCAACATTCCGGGATACTTGGCTGAAGGCAACACTGCAGGACCCAACAACATTCTAGAATCCATCAACATTCCGGAATCAATCAACGTTATAGAATCAGTCAACATTCCGGAACCCATCAACATTCCGGAATGCGTCCACATTTGGGAATACATGAACATTCTAGAATCCATCAACATTCCGGAATCAATCAACGTTATAGAAGCCGTCAACTATCCGGAGCCCATCAACATTCCGGAATTCATCAACATTCCGGAATCCCATCAACATTCCGGAATGCGTCCACGTTCGGGAATACATAAACATTCTAGAATTCATCAACATTCCAGAATACATCAACGTTATGGAATCCGTCAACATTCCGGAACCCATCAACATTCCGGAATGCGTCCACGGTCGGGAATACATCAACATTCTAGAATCCATCAACATTCCGGAATACATCAACATTCTGGAATACATCAAAATTCCGGGATACTTGGCTGAAGGCAACACTGCAGGAAACAACAACATTCTAGAATCCATCAACATTCCGGAATCAATCAACGTTATAGAATCAGTCAACATTCCGGAACCCATCAACATTCCGGAATGCGTCCACATTTGGTAATACATGAACATTCTAGAATCCATCAACATTCCGGAATCAATCAACGTTACAGAATCCGTCAACATTCCGGAACCCATCAACATTCCGGAATTCATCAACATTCCGGAACCCATCAACATTCCGGATTGCGTCCACGTTCGGGAATACATCAACATTCTAGAATTCATCAACATTCCAGAATCCATCAACATTCTAGAATCCATCAACATTCCGGAATCAATAAACCTTACAGAATCCGTCAACATTCCGGAACCCATCAACATTCCGGAATGCGTCCACGTTCGGGAATACATCAACATTCTAGAATCCATCAACATTCTGGAATACATCAACATTCTGGAATACATCAACATTCCAGGATACTTGGCTGAAGGCAACACTGCAGGACCCAACAACTTTCTAGAATCCATCAACATTCAGGAATCAATCAACGTTATAGAATCAGTCAACATTCCGGAATCCATCAACATTCCGGAATGCGTCCATGTTCGGGAATACATAAACATTCTAGAATTCATCAACATTCCAGAATAAATCAACGTTATGGAATCCGTCAACATTCCGGAACCCATCAACATTCCGGAATGCGTCCACGTTCGGGAATACATCAACATTCTAGGATCCATCAACATTCCGGAATACATCAACATTCTGGAATACATCAAAATTCCGGGATACTTGGCTGAAGGCAACACTGCAGGAAACAACAACATTCTAGAATCCATCAACATTCCGGAATCAATCAACGTTATAGAATCAGTCAACATTCCGGAACCCATCAACATTCCGGAATGCGTCCACATTTGGTAATACATGAACATTCTAGAATCCATCAACATTCCGGAATCAATTAACGTTACAGAATCCGTCAACATTCCGGAACCCATCAACATTCCGGAATTCATCAACATTCCGGAACCCATCAACATTCCGGAATGCGTCCACGTTCGGGAATACATCAACATTCTAGAATTCATCAACATTCCGGAATCCATCAACATTCTAGAATCCATCAACATTCCGGAATCAATCAACGTTATAGAATCAGTCAACATTCCGGAACCCATCAACATTCCGGAATGCGTCCACATTTGGTAATACATGAACATTCTAGAATCCATCAACATTCCGGAATACATCAACATTCTGGAATACATCAACATTCCGGGATACTTGGCTGAAGGCAACACTGCAGGACCCAACAACATTCTAGAATCCATCAACATTCCGGAATCAATCAACGTTATAGAATCAGTCAACATTCCGGAACCCATCAACGTTCCGGAATGCGTCCACATTTGGGAATACATGAACATTCTAGAATCCATCAACATTCCGGAATCAATCAGCGTTAATAGAAGCCGTCAACATTCCGGAGCCCATCAACATTCCGGAATTCATCAACATTCCGGAATCCATCAACATTCCGGAATGCGTCCACGTTCGGGAATACATAAACATTCTAGAATTCATCAACATTCCAGAATAAATCAACGTTATAGAATCCGTCAACATTCCCGAACCCATCAACGTTCCGGAATGTGTCCACATTTGGGAATACATGAACATTATAGAATCCATCAACATTCCGGAATACATCAACATTCTGGAATACATCAAAATTCCGGGATAGTTGGCTGAAGGCAACACTGCAGGAAACAACAACATTCTAGAATCCATCAACATTGCGGAATCAATCAACGTTATAGAATCAGTCAACATTCCGGAACCCATCAACGTTCCGGAATGCGTCCACATTTGGGAATACATGAACATTATAGAATCCATCAACATTCCGGAATCAATCAACGTTATAGAATCCGTCAACATCCCGGAACCCATCAACATTCCGGAATGCGTCCACATTCGGGAATACATCAACATTCTAGAATCCATCAACATTCCGGAATACATCAACATTCTGGAATACATCAAAATTCCGGGATACTTGGCTGAAGGCAACACTGCAGGAAATAACAACATTCTAGAATCCATCAACATTGCGGAATCAATCAACGTTGTAGAATCAGTCAATATTCCGGAACCCATCAACATTCCGGAATGCGTCCACATTCTGGAATACATGAACATTCTAGAATCCATCAACATTCTGGAATCAATCAACATTACAGAATCCGTCAACATTCCGGAACCCATCAAAATTCCGGAATGCGTCCACATTCGGGAATACATCAGCATTCTAGAATCCATCAACATTCCGGGATACATCAACATTCTGGAATACATCAACATTCCGGGATACTTGGCTGAAGGCAACACTGCAGGACCCAACAACATTCTAGAATCCATCAACATTCCGGAATCAATCAACGTTATAGAATCAGTCAACATTCCGGAACCCATCAACATTCCGGAATGCGTCCACATTTGGGAATACATGAACATTCTAGAATCCATCAACATTCCGGAATACATCAACATTCTGGAATACATCAAAATTCCGGGATACTTGGCTGAAGGCAACACTGCAGGAAATAACAACATTCTAGAATCCATCAACATTGCGGAATCAATCAACGTTGTAGAATCAGTCAACATTCCGGAACCCATCAACATTCCGGAATGCGTCCACATTCTGGAATACATGAACATTCTAGAATCCATCAACATTCCGGAATCAATCAACGTTATAGAATCCATCAACATCCCGGAACCCATCAACATTCCGGAATTCATCAACATTCCGGAACCCATCAACATTCCGGAATGCGTCCACGTTCGGGAATACATCAACATTCTAGAATTCATCAACATTCCGGAATCCATCAACATTCTAGAATCCATCAACATTCCGGAATCAATCAACCTTACAGAATCCGTCAACATTCCGGAACCCATCAACATTCCGGAATGCGTCCACATTCGGGAATACATCAACATTCTAGAATCCATCAACATTCCGGAATACATCAACATTCTGGAATACATCAACATTCCGGGATACTTGGCTGAAGGCAACACTGCAGGACCCAACAACATTCTAGAATCCATCAATATTCGGGAATACATCAGCATTCTAGAATCCATCAACAGTCCGGAATACATCAACATTCTGGAATACATCAACATTCCGGGATACTTGGCTGAAGGCAACACTGCAGGACCCAACAACATTCTAGAATCCATCAACATTCCGGAATCAATCAACGTTATAGAATCAGTCAACATTCCGGAACCCATCAACATTCCGGAATGCGTCCACATTTGGGAATACATGAACATTCTAGAATCCATCAACATTCCGGAATCAATCAACGTTATAGAAGCCGTCAACTTTCCGGAACCCATCAACCTTCCGGAATTCATCAACATTCCGGAACCCATCAATATTCCGGAATGCGTCCACATTCGGGAATACATCAACATTCTAGAATTCATCAACATTCCGGAATCCATCAACATTCTGGAATACGTCAACATTCCGGAACCCATCAACATTCCGGAATGCGTCCACGGTCGGGAATACATCAACATTCTAGAATCCATCAACATTCCGGAATACATCAACATTCTGGAATACATCAAAATTCCGGGATACTTGGCTGAAGGCAACACTGCAGGAAACAACAACATTCTAGAATCCATCAACATTCCGGAATCAATCAACGTTATAGAATCAGTCAACATTCCGGAACCCATCAACATTCCGGAATGCGTCCACATTTGGTAATACATGAACATTCTAGAATCCATCAACATTCCGGAATCAATCAACGTTACAGAATCCGTCAACATTCCGGAACCCATCAACATTCCGGAATTCATCAACATTCCGGAACCCATCAACATTCCGGATTGCGTCCACGTTCGGGAATACATCAACATTCTAGAATTCATCAACATTCCAGAATCCATCAACATTCTAGAATCCATCAACATTCCGGAATCAATAAACCTTACAGAATCCGTCAACATTCCGGAACCCATCAACATTCCGGAATGCGTCCACGTTCGGGAATACATCAACATTCTAGAATCCATCAACATTCTGGAATACATCAACATTCTGGAATACATCAACATTCCAGGATACTTGGCTGAAGGCAACACTGCAGGACCCAACAACTTTCTAGAATCCATCAACATTCAGGAATCAATCAACGTTATAGAATCAGTCAACATTCCGGAACCTATCAACGTTCCGGAATGCGTCCACATTTGGGAATACATGAACATTCTAGAATCCATCAACATTCCGGAATTCATCAACATTCCGGAATCCATCAACATTCCGGAATGCGTCCATGTTCGGGAATACATAAACATTCTAGAATTCATCAACATTCCAGAATAAATCAACGTTATGGAATCCGTCAACATTCCGGAACACATCAACATTCCGGAATGCGTCCACGTTCGGGAATACATCAACATTCTAGAATTCATCAACATTCCGGAATCCATCAACATTCTGGAATACGTCAACATTCCGGAACCCATCAACATTCCGCAATGCGTCCACGTTCGGGAATACATCAACATTCTAGAATCCATCAACATTCCGGAATACATCAACATTCTGGAATACATCAAATTTCCGGGATACTTGGCTGAAGGCAACACTGCAGGAAACAACAACATTCTAGAATCCATCAACATTCCGGAATCAATCAACGTTATAGAATCAGTCAACATTCCGGAACCCATCAACATTCCGGAATGCGTCCACATTTGGTAATACATGAACATTCTAGAATCCATCAACATTCCGGAATCAATTAACGTTACAGAATCCGTCAACATTCCGGAACCCATCAACATTCCGGAATTCATCAACATTCCGGAACCCATCAACATTCCGGAATGCGTCCACGTTCGGGAATACATCAACATTCTAGAATTCATCAACATTCCGGAATCCATCAACATTCTAGAATCCATCAACATTCCGGAATCAATCAACGTTATAGAATCAGTCAACATTCCGGAACCCATCAACATTCCGGAATGCGTCCACATTTGGTAATACATGAACATTCTAGAATCCATCAACATTCCGGAATACATCAACATTCTGGAATACATCAACATTCCGGGATACTTGGCTGAAGGCAACACTGCAGGACCCAACAACATTCTAGAATCCATCAACATTCCGGAATCAATCAACGTTATAGAATCAGTCAACATTCCGGAACCCATCAACGTTCCGGAATGCGTCCACATTTGGGAATACATGAACATTCTAGAATCCATCAACATTCCGGAATCAATCAACGTTAATAGAAGCCGTCAACATTCCGGAGCCCATCAACATTCCGGAATTCATCAACATTCCGGAATCCATCAACATTCCGGAATGCGTCCACGTTCGGGAATACATAAACATTCTAGAATTCATCAACATTCCAGAATAAATCAACGTTATAGAATCCGTCAACATTCCCGAACCCATCAACGTTCCGGAATGCGTCCACATTTGGGAATACATGAACATTATAGAATCCATCAACATTCCGGAATCAATCAACTTTATAGAATCCGTCAACATCCCGGAACCCATCAACATTCCGGAATGCGTCCAAATTTGGGAATACATGAACATTCTAGAATCCATCAACATTCCGGAATCAATCAACGTTAATAGAAGCCGTCAACATTCCGGAGCCCATCAACATTCCGGAATTCATCAACATTCCGGAATCCATCAACATTCCGGAATGCGTCCACGTTCGGGAATACATAAACATTCTAGAATTCATCAACATTCCAGAATAAATCAACGTTATAGAATCAGTCAACATTCCGGAACCCATCAACGTTCCGGAATGCGTCCACATTTGGGAATACATGAACATTATAGAATCCATCAACATTCCGGAATCAATCAACGTTATAGAATCCGTCAACATCCCGGAACCCATCAACATTCCGGAATGCGTCCACATACGGGAATACATCAACATTCTAGAATTCATCAACATTCCGGAATCCATCAACATTCTAGAATCCATCAACATTCCGGAATCAATCAACGTTATAGAATCCGTCAACATTCCCGAACCCATCAACGTTCCGGAATGCGTCCACATTTGGGAATACATGAACATTATAGAATCCATCAACATTCCGGAATCAATCAACTTTATAGAATCCGTCAACATCCCGGAACCCATCAACATTCCGGAATGCGTCCAAATTTGGGAATACATGAACATTCTAGAATCCATCAACATTCCGGAATCAATCAACGTTAATAGAAGCCATCAACATTCCGGAGCCCATCAACATTCCGGAATTCATCAACATTCCGGAATCCATCAACATTCCGGAATGCGTCCACGTTCGGGAATACATAAACATTCTAGAATTCATCAACATTCCAGAATAAATCAACGTTATAGAATCAGTCAACATTCCGGAACCCATCAACGTTCCGGAATGCGTCCACATTTGGGAATACATGAACATTATAGAATCCATCAACATTCCGGAATCAATCAACGTTATAGAATCCGTCAACATCCCGGAACCCATCAACATTCCGGAATGCGTCCACGTTCGGGAATACATCAACATTCTAGAATTCATCAACATTCCGGAATCCATCAACATTCTAGAATCCATCAACATTCCGGAATCAATCAACGTTATAGAATCAGTCAACATTCCGGAACCCATCAACATTCCGGAATGCGTCCACATTTGGTAATACATGAACATTCTAGAATCCATCAACATTCCGGAATACATCAACATTCTGGAATACATCAACATTCCGGGATACTTGGCTGAAGGCAACACTGCAGGACCCAACAACATTCTAGAATCCATCAACATTCCGGAATCAATCAACGTTATAGAATCAGTCAACATTCCGGAACCCATCAACGTTCCGGAATGCGTCCACATTTGGGAATACATGAACATTCTAGAATCCATCAACATTCCGGAATCAATCAGCGTTAATAGAAGCCGTCAACATTCCGGAGCCCATCAACATTCCGGAATTCATCAACATTCCGGAATCCATCAACATTCCGGAATGCGTCCACGTTCGGGAATACATAAACATTCTAGAATTCATCAACATTCCAGAATAAATCAACGTTATAGAATCCGTCAACATTCCCGAACCCATCAACATTCCGGAATGTGTCCACATTTGGGAATACATGAACATTATAGAATCCATCAACATTCAGGAATCAATCAACTTTATAGAATCCGTCAACATCCCGGAACCCATCAACATTCCGGAATGCGTCCAAATTTGGGAATACATGAACATTCTAGAATCCATCAACATTCCGGAATCAATCAACGTTAATAGAAGCCGTCAACATTCCGGAGCCCATCAACATTCCGGAATTCATCAACATTCCGGAATCCATCAACATTCCGGAATGCGTCCACGTTCGGGAATACATAAACATTCTAGAATTCATCAACATTCCAGAATAAATCAACGTTAAAGAATCCGTCAACATTCCTGAACCCATCAACATTCCGGAATGCGTCCACGGTCGGGAATACATCAACATTCTAGAATCCATCAACATTCCGGAATACATCAACATTCTGGAATACATCAAAATTCCGGGATACTTGGCTGAAGGCAACACTGCAGGAAACAACAACATTCTAGAATCCATCAACATTGCGGAATCAATCAACGTTATAGAATCAGTCAACATTCCGGAACCCATCAACGTTCCGGAATGCGTCCACATTTGGGAATACATGAACATTATAGAATCCATCAACATTCCGGAATCAATCAACGTTATAGAATCCGTCAACATCCCGGAACCCATCAACATTCCGGAATGCGTCCACATTCGGGAATACATCAACATTCTAGAATCCATCAACATTCCGGAATACATCAACATTCTGGAATACATCAAAATTCCGGGATACTTGGCTGAAGGCAACACTGCAGGAAATAACAACATTCTAGAATCCATCAACATTGCGGAATCAATCAACGTTGTAGAATCAGTCAATATTCCGGAACCCATCAACATTCCGGAATGCGTCCACATTCTGGAATACATGAACATTCTAGAATCCATCAACATTCTGGAATCAATCAACATTACAGAATCCGTCAACATTCCGGAACCCATCAAAATTCCGGAATGCGTCCACATTCGGGAATACATCAGCATTCTAGAATCCATCAACATTCCGGGATACATCAACATTCTGGAATACATCAACATTCCGGGATACTTGGCTGAAGGCAACACTGCAGGACCCAACAACATTCTAGAATCCATCAACATTCCGGAATCAATCAACGTTATAGAATCAGTCAACATTCCGGAACCCATCAACATTCCGGAATGCGTCCACATTTGGGAATACATGAACATTCTAGAATCCATCAACATTCCGGAATACATCAACATTCTGGAATACATCAAAATTCCGGGATACTTGGCTGAAGGCAACACTGCAGGAAATAACAACATTCTAGAATCCATCAACATTGCGGAATCAATCAACGTTGTAGAATCAGTCAACATTCCGGAACCCATCAACATTCCGGAATGCGTCCACATTCTGGAATACATGAACATTCTAGAATCCATCAACATTCCGGAATCAATCAACGTTATAGAATCCATCAACATCCCGGAACCCATCAACATTCCGGAATTCATCAACATTCCGGAACCCATCAACATTCCGGAATGCGTCCACGTTCGGGAATACATCAACATTCTAGAATTCATCAACATTCCGGAATCCATCAACATTCTAGAATCCATCAACATTCCGGAATCAATCAACCTTACAGAATCCGTCAACATTCCGGAACCCATCAACATTCCGGAATGCGTCCACATTCGGGAATACATCAACATTCTAGAATCCATCAACATTCCGGAATACATCAACATTCTGGAATACATCAACATTCCGGGATACTTGGCTGAAGGCAACACTGCAGGACCCAACAACATTCTAGAATCCATCAATATTCGGGAATACATCAGCATTCTAGAATCCATCAACAGTCCGGAATACATCAACATTCTGGAATACATCAACATTCCGGGATACTTGGCTGAAGGCAACACTGCAGGACCCAACAACATTCTAGAATCCATCAACATTCCGGAATCAATCAACGTTATAGAATCAGTCAACATTCCGGAACCCATCAACATTCCGGAATGCGTCCACATTTGGGAATACATGAACATTCTAGAATCCATCAACATTCCGGAATCAATCAACGTTATAGAAGCCGTCAACTTTCCGGAACCCACCAACCTTCCGGAATTCATCAACATTCCGGAACCCATCAATATTCCGGAATGCGTCCACATTCGGGAATACATCAACATTCTAGAATTCATCAACATTCCGGAATCCATCAACATTCTGGAATACGTCAACATTCCGGAACCCATCAACATTCCGGAATGCGTCCACGGTCGGGAATACATCAACATTCTAGAATCCATCAACATTCCGGAATACATCAACATTCTGGAATACATCAAAATTCCGGGATACTTGGCTGAAGGCAACACTGCAGGAAACAACAACATTCTAGAATCCATCAACATTCCGGAATCAATCAACGTTATAGAATCAGTCAACATTCCGGAACCCATCAACATTCCGGAATGCGTCCACATTTGGTAATACATGAACATTCTAGAATCCATCAACATTCCGGAATCAATCAACGTTACAGAATCCGTCAACATTCCGGAACCCATCAACATTCCGGAATTCATCAACATTCCGGAACCCATCAACATTCCGGATTGCGTCCACGTTCGGGAATACATCAACATTCTAGAATTCATCAACATTCCAGAATCCATCAACATTCTAGAATCCATCAACATTCCGGAATCAATAAACCTTACAGAATCCGTCAACATTCCGGAACCCATCAACATTCCGGAATGCGTCCACATTCGGGAATACATCAACATTCTAGAATCCATCAACATTCCGGAATCAATCAACGTTACAGAATCCGTCAACATTCCGGAACCCATCAACATTCCGGAATTCATCAACATTCCGGAACCCATCAACATTCCGGATTGCGTCCACGTTCGGGAATACATCAACATTCT
>NW_026559460.1:0-32759 GCF_022539595.1 Amphiprion ocellaris | reverse complement strand
CTTTGAGGCATTTCTTGGTACAATATAAAGAGTCAGTCTAGTTTTTTTTTCTTCGCCAATTCTGTAAAAAAACAAAAAAAAACAAAAAAAAAAAAACAGGAAAAAGAAAACTTCACAATCCACCCTCCTACCACAAAAAAGAGGCAACTTTTTTATGTTTCAGACCTTGAGGGTTCGATCCTTTGACGATTTGTCAGTCGAAGTGGTTGGACAAGAAATCCTAGCCTGTCTGATTCAAAGACGATTAATGACCACTTTGTCTGTGTGTGTGTGTTTTGGAGAGTGTGTGTAGCCCGGAGAGGCTGCAGGCTGGTCGGTCCTGCCTGTCATTCACTGCACACACAGAATGAAAATGGAGAAAACAAAAGCCCCTGCCATAAGGTGAGATGGTGTTAAATCATGCACTTTCATGCTGCTACTGAAACATGGCTAATCCCATGTTAGCGTCTGTGTTATTGTGCGTGCTTCAGTGTGTTGAATACATGGACTTTTCTTTTGTTTGTTTGTCCCAAAGCACTGTTATTTATATACAAGAATAATGCCATTTTTGCTTTTTGAAGAACACCACATTTGACAGGTGACTCTAACACCCATTTTACGCCTTGATACCCTCAAATTGGTTTCACATCTTGCAGATGCAACATTGCTTTGGAGAATTTAAACTAAATCAAGTTAGCAGTTCGATAGCCTGCATGTGAATGGGTTATGGTGGCTACAGTGGCTGATTATGGGCAGGTGAGAAGGGAGATGAGGCAGAGGTAATACAGTACATGTGAAGCAATCAAAATGCTCCGTGTGATTTGTGCCAGGTTGTGCATATTCATAGGCAGGTATTCTTATTTTCATCACGGGGGTGAAAAAAAATGTCTTGCTTGTGCTCTTGTTTCTTGACCAATCAACAATCGCCATCTGTTGTCATGACAACTAGCACCTCACTTTTGCCCATCTCCTCCAGTGCGGTCGCCAGAGAGACCAGGTCTGCGTCACCTTGGTGACAAGCTTCCCATAAGTCCAGTAGAACACCTGTGGGGCTGGGCTTTGTGGCAAAGTAGTTCAAATACCTGAGCAGAAGAAAGATGAGGCAAGTTTGTTAGAGGGAAAGGACAGAGACGAAGAAGTATTCTGTTAGTGATTCACAAAATATTAAGCCATGAATGCTGCTGCAAATACTGCTGGTAAAACTTCATTTTGACAGCACAATATCGATGCCTAGTTAACTATCATATTTCAGCAGGGTTAGCTAATTAGCAAGATGAAATATCCACTGGATTTTTTTTTGCATCTCATAATACGCATGACTGAATAATATTCTTGAACTTAATATTCAAATAGTGTTTCTGTGATTGTAATCAGTATGAGCAGGATAAAACACAGTTGTTTTCACATTTGTCTGTCGAAATTAAATTCATGTCAAACCAATTGTAAATGAAACTCTGAGTCTGAGCCCTTTAAAGTCACAAACCCACATACCTATGCTCAGTCAGAGAGTATTTGCATGTCATATTTAACACAGTTGTAATTTATTATTTCATGTGACAGCTGAAACTAGAAAGCTGACTGTTATTTTGCAGCTGAAGCGTGACCAAGCTGCCTTTCACACCTAAACATGTGAGGCAGAGCTGACCTGTCAAAGCCCAGACTGCGAGCCAGTAGTCTCCAGTCACAGCCTCGAGCGCTGGGAGCATCCAAACTGGCACAGATCTTATGGCGGATGGAGTCAGGCAAGCGAAAGGCATACGGTCCCACTTGAGAGGAAGGTAGGCAGGAGCCTCCCGAGGGGAGCGGTGAGTGTGGTGGTAGAGTCTGGATTGACAGATAAGGTGAGAAATGCTGGGACCAACGCTAGCATTTTGTTTGAGTTACCATCTTACTGCCTTATGTCAGTTGTCACCATTACCTCCTGGATGTCCGTGAGCAGCTGGAATATCTGTCCCTCCCCTTCCACCTGTCGGACGCAGATCTTACAGGTGAGCTGCGACACAGCCAGGCTGCCTCTCTCCAGGCTGAAGGTGCAGTGCAGTGGCCTCTGACTGCCACTCCAAATATGATAGAATGGGATCTCCTGTCACACAAAGGAAAGCCGTAAAGAGGAAAGCTGGAAAAAGGGTCCCTACGTGATTAAAGTGGCTTTACCTTCAGCAGCACAATCTGGAAAGATCTGGAACACAGTTTCCATTCAAGGATTGTGCAATATGCTTTATTTTGATACAGGGTGTTTCCACCGACTTGGGTCTCTGTGTGTCGGAGCACAATTTATTTGTAAAGCGCACTGTCCATAAATTAGGGCCACTATCAGATTTCCTGTTTGTTTATTCAGAAAGGGTTAGGACTGCAATCTCGCTGCTGCCACCAACAGAATGCAGGGGAGAGTTTGGATGTTTACAGCCGCAGTGAATGGTGTGAAGTCCACCGGCTGTATTATCTGAGAGAACAGCCATTATACTGAAGTGAAATGAGTTTTCCAGACCATTATTTTTTTTTGCTTATGTACTATTGCTCATTAGTTTTTAAGTAACACTGACAATCTATCTGTACTTTTATTCTCTGAGGTTCTGATGATTTGTGCTTTTTTGCAATAAAAACATTCTGCTCCCTTCTATATGGGAACAATCGGACTGGATTCACATAAGGGTCAGATTATTTCCAAAAAGAAAAAGGACACGGTCGCACATTTTTTTGGTTTTACTTCTAAACCATAATCAGAAAATGTTATTTATCAGCATTAAAGCTGTGACTGAGCAACGCAATGAGCTGGCATTTATTAAGCTGTCGTTTCTTTGCCACCTCTGCCAACTGATGATAGTAATTTTCCACATGTAGAACTCTGGGTTTCAGATTGGACATCATATATGATGCATATAGTATTACTGTTTTACCTGATACTTGGCCAGAAGTTTGCTTCTCCAGTGAGAGTGAGGAATGTCGTGGATGGACAGGCGCAGATTGTGGTAACTATCTTTGAAGAGCAGCGGCTTGGGATCCTCCAGCAAAACTCCGCCTAGACTTCTCTCCAAATCCAGCACCTCCTGCGCGAAGGCAGAGAGAAGACGGCTTAGAAACACATTTATTTGATCAGACTTATAATGGGCTGATCACTTCAACACGTTTCAAAAATGGTACTTTCAAAAAATGCTTAATTAAAATGTGTTGCGCATTCTCTAAGTTGTTGTTTCCAAATGGAAATGTGTGAGAGCTAACAGTTTGAAAGCTGTTTGAACTTTAGCAGCCAGAAATCATGTAATGTGATGCCAGCACACTGCACACAGCACGCTCATATTTACTTCCCTGGCTGGTCTTTGAACACTTTATACAGAAGGGACTGAGAAAGGAAAAATATTTAACGTCAGCAAGTCCAGCTTTCATTGGATCGAGGGCTCACTCGCTGTTTAATATGGGGTTTGTATTATGCCCTACTATTTTGAGTGTTTGCTTCTTGTGGGACATGAAGATACAATATATTGCTCCAAAAATTTAATTTGGAGAAGGTGAATCGGCAGGGTCGAGAGGGGATGGTGCTCCTCTATTGCCCAGAACCACTGTGGAAATAAGTGATATTAACTTTTAGTGTTATTAATAAGTGACATGATTCAATATAACACAAATACATGTCTGTGTTATAATCTATTTATAGTTAGTTATATTTTCTTTCACGTCATGCTTTTTGACTTTGCATGTCCCTTTGCATATCATTTGCTTGGGTTTCTGTTTTATTTCTTGCCTATGCACAATAAAAACAATCCAGGGTCTGTTATACTCAGTTGCAGCTGCTGTAATGGAGAATTTTTGAAAAAGCAAGTTATTACCATTACATTTCCAATTCAAATCATATTTACAGTGTTAAACAATGTCCTTAATACTGCCATTGCTTTTCAAAAGTTTTCTTTTTTTAAACCACTCTTGTTATTGCGTAACAACAGTGGAATTGGAGAGATGGCTGATATTTTAAAACAAATGAAAGCTTACAGGTACTTTGGGAATATCACTGCATATATGGTTGGGAAGTGCTAAGTTTTGACAAGGAAGAGGATGATAAATCTGGCTCTGCTGAAAACAATATTAAAGGATTCCAATCCTTAAACCAGTTTCCTATTATTGATATTCAATTAATATTCTTCTATTACCTGTTGACTCATAGCAAAGACATAAAGTGAGAAAGTTTGTGACGGAAACAGAGAGAAAAGTAAAGATAAACAGCAGCACAGGCAGACAGCGGTGTAGATATGTAGACACACACCCACACGGTAAACACAGACGGATAAACACACAAGCAGCACCTTGAGTGCATGTGGGGTGTCATGGATACAGTAGATCCGGAGGCTGTAGTCCAGAGAGAGGCATGGTGCTCGGGGGGCAAAGAGAGCCAGCTGCAGGCGCTTGCAGGCAGGTTGTGGAGGGCAGGACTGGCCCACAAGGCCGTATGTTCCCAGCTGCTCCATGAGAACGTGACAACACTCCTCTTCCAGCTGCAGGTAGCACGGAGACGACAAGGTCTCCTCCCCGACAGTCAGCACCTCCTGTATGGAGACAGAAGGCGGGTTCAATGATGCCACGTCTGCCAGCAAGACGGTATTCAATATTTTGGTGCCAGTTTGAGAGTCGTCTCACCTCCCATGCCCCCTGGTGTGTTTGTGTCTTGAGTGTGAGCGTCCAGTCAGGTGTAGGCGTGTCTAACTGGGCACAGTGGGGCAAGGTAAGGACGACGGGGCGATTCAGAAGCATACCAGATGGACCACAGCTCACCACAGGACTCAGTACAGTCTGACTGCCTTCAGAGGGCAACCTGTAAATATCACACACACAGCTGAACATCTGAACTGTATTTATAGAAGTGTGGAACATGCTGAGGTCTGCACAGTGGCTCGGTGATTAGCACCATTGCCTCACAGCTCGAAGATCCTCGGTTCGCGCCCCAGTCTGGGCCTGGGATCTTTCTGCATAGAGTTTGCATGTTCTCCCTGTGCATGCGTGGGTTTACTCCAGGTACTACGGCTTCCTCCCACAGTCCAAAAACACGCTAAATTGCCAGTAGTTGTGAATGTGGGTGTGCTTGTTTGTCTGTATATGTAGCCCTGCAATAGACTGACGACCTGTCCAGGGTGTCTCCTGCCTTCACCCCAGTTGGGATAGACTCCTGCGCCCCCACGACCCTAATGAGGATTAAGCGGTGTATAGATAACGGATGGATGGATGGAATGTGCTGCTATTGCTGTATCTGATTCAAACTGAATATCAAAACTGGCAAGGAATCCACTTCAATTTTAGGGGAAGGGCTGAGGCAGGATGTTCAATTTTTCATCCTCAGAAGCGATAGAACTTCAAGTGTTTCATGGTAGGTGGGAAATTGTCTGATTGAGGTGAGAATTAGGTTATTCTGCCTTGTGGCTGCAAAGTACAGTAGATGAGAGAAATAGAGGAATAAAGACGAAGGGGTGCTCACGTTGTTTTGTCCCACTTGTTGATGATGAGGTACATCTCGTAGAACTTCCCCTGAGGGATCGTACCAGGGGGGACCAGCAAACTCACACCTGAGGGAGAAAGTGCCATGACTTAACTTGTGTTCTGTTTATTAAACTAAATATAGTTTACACTTGGAGCAGATGAATTCCGCTTAAAGACAGCTTCAGGCAATGTGTATTACCTGTATTGGGGATGGTAAGACGTCCTCCCAGATTTCCCAGGGTGGCGCTGGTACTCAAGCCCGGCTCTCTGGACAGCGTGTGGCTGGGATATTCCCGATCTCTACCCACAGTACCCACCGACTTCAGGCTGAGGATCTCTCCGTCACTGATGCACATGTCAGCGGGAAGCTCCAGGGATGAAAGCGTGGAGGAGTTATACACCTTGATTTTGAGGCTGGGCAGCGGGTCCAGCAAGGGGGAGGTGGTCATGGGGATTTTGTGGGGGCTGTCGTTGACCCCCTGCTGCAGGGAGAAGAGCGGCCCACGGAAAGCCCCCGCTGTGGCTGTCAAATCCGGAGGAGCTGAAGGATGCAGAGGGTGAGGGTTATCTGTAGACAAGAGGGAGGAGAGGCTGTTCTCTTATCACCAGAAATGACTCAGGCAGAAGCTGAGAGTGCTAAAAGTGATGCGAGAGAAATGGATTAATGTTGCTAATTAATATTTGATGGCAAGAGCAAAAGAAAGGGCACCATGACAAATGCTTAAAATGTAAAAAATGTAATGCCGTACAGAATGGAGAACTGACAGAGAGGAGATAATGGTATATGAGAATTAATTTATGGGATGGTATAAATAGCAAAGCAGGCATTAAATGAACTGTGACTAAGTGTGTTTATGAAAGTGCGTGAAAAAAAACAAGAATAGCTGTGAAAATCGGCACGAAAAAAACGTCAAAAATAAATACAAAAGATACACTGTGTGCTGTGCGAGTGTGTGCTGAATTATGTGTGTGTGCTTGGGTGCAATGTGTGAACTCACCCTGTCTGGGAGGCTTGTAGTTGCCAGGGTGGAACGCGGCGGTGAGCGCAGACGAGGAATCGGTGATGTCTCCGTGGAGATGGCGGCATCTGCGACGGTATGCGAGCACCCCCACGCACAGCACCATTATCACACTCAGCAGCAGGGCCACCACCAGACCAGTGTAGACCGCTACACCCATACCTGGGGCCAGAGCTGAAAGAGAGGACAGGAGACGTCACAGAGAGACACATCTGTAAACACATGACTAACACTGCAAGGGATACACAGGAGGGGAGACAACACAATGTATGAGACATCACATGATTAAACACATATCTGAGGAGTAAGTGGAATAAATTAGCATAAGTCGGTGCTGACAGTACTAACTGATTAATTCATTAGTCTTTCGGGCAATAAGCAACAGTCCTGATAATTTTTTTCTCCAGTTTCTAAAACAAGACATTGCTCTGCTTTTCTTTGTTTTATATCATTATAAATCCAGTAGTAAAGATGTCAAAGATTAAATTTTAAAGGCACATTGCACTATATAAATTTAAGTCGTGACACTTTTGACTCCATTCACTAAATATAATAAATAATTTAATTGAGGATGCAACAAAATAACCGATGCTTAGTGAACCTTTTCCTCACAAAAGCAGCCACAGTTGGAATTTTTCATCCTTTGATTTTTCTCTTAAAACAACACTGGCACACCCAAATATAAAACACATGTGGTTACTGTAGTTACTCCTCTTGTCAATACTGGACTTGAAGAGATTGCTCCCTAATGTGATTAAAATGCAACAGATGGGGGTTAAAATCCCGAGTCCTCAGGGCAACCTGCTGGCCTAACGGTTAGGGTGCATACCACATGGGCTAAAATGCTCTTAGCAGCTGAGTCCTCGGTGTGACTCCGTTACTGCACGCTATTTTGCTGCTTTCTCTCTCTCTCTCCCCACAACTCCTGTCTATCTCTACTGCGCACTTTCAAATAAAAATGCCCCCAAAAAATCTTCCAAAAGAGAAGTCTTTGTTCTGTGTGAAAATGCATTTCCATTGTTCAGGCTGAAGCTGACTTCAGCAGTCAGAGTAACTCAAATCAAGTTTTCTAAAGTTACAGTCATTTTAGTGCTTAATCCCATATTTTTGTTGCACTACTACAGCTCAGTAAAGAAGCTCAGTCGAGGAAACAATGAGAGGAAATCAGGCATTTAAAAGAGTAGAATTTTAGGAAAATACTGCTCAGATCTGATACGGTAAATCAACACTGACACCAAAACTGATGCTTTTTAACTGGATCAGGTATCAGCCATGATGTGACCAATTCACATTTAATGCACTGATTATGTCAACGGCATCATAAAATCGCTCTTTCTGCTATGAGTGACAGTAATGGTGAGTCACTGGCTGGGTTACACTTTCATCATTTTACCTTATATAAAAATTACACAGATGCTCCATGCAGTTTGTAGGGAAAAGAGAGCTCTGGTCTGTCAGAACCTGCAGACGGTTGTATTGGCAGAGGTATCAGGGGGAGAAAATATGGATTGGTGCATCCCTTGAAAATCAGGCAGCCTAACCCTCGTTATAGCTTTGGCTCAAACTTAAAATGAATTTTTACACAGAACAAGCATTTTGCTGCCCATCTGTTATACTGGAATCGCATCAGGGAGTGGACCACGTCACAGTCAGCGTGGGCAGCAGGAACGATGACAGTGTGGTCTTAAGATAGACTTGACAAAATGTCATCTTATTCTTTAACTCTGGCCTGATGCCTGTTAGGATGTTCCCAGTGTTAAATTTAAAGCTACATCCTGTTTTGGGTGAGCGCATCATCCCGGAAAGTCTCATCTATAAACAGCACCTCCTTGCCTGCAGAGGGCGCATCTGACACTACAAGTCAGCGTGGGTAGAAATGAGGTGAAGGGGGTAGTTGGCCCTAATTTCACCTGCTCCCCATTGAGCTCCTTCCCTCTGCTCCTGCTGGGTGATTGGTTGTGGCTGGTCAGCAGGCCCACCACAGCCTGCTTAGCCCAGAGTCCCCCAACGCTGACCAGAGCCAGACACAAACCGGACACGTGAGCCAGTCGCACCACAGTAAAGCAGAGGAGAAGACAAGGAGCAAAGTTGGCAGGAGACAAGGAAGAGCAAAACAGAAGAAGGAGTAGACAGGCTGGATATATACAGAGGAGGAGGAGGAGAGAGCTAGATGAGAGGCAGTCTGGCAAAAGGGACAGGAAGGAGTTAGATAAGGTTGTGATTCGTTGAGAGGACGGAGGGATTGTGAGTGTGCCGAGGAGGATGATAAGGATAGCAGTGCCTGAGGAAAGAAGGAAACCACAGACAGTACAGAGCCGCAGTGAGAGTAGAAGAAAGGATGGAGGAGAGGAAAGCCGGAGGCAGACGGGCTGGCAGAGGAGAGCTCCAGTGCTCACGTGGCACGATTGAACCAAATCCGACAGCCGTCCGCACTTATTACCAGAAACGGAACAATAGCGAATTAGGTGCATTACTGTGGCTGCTCTCCCCTGAGTCCACATCTCAGTGAGCTAGAGGAATTACCATCACTTCAAATGTAAACTATATCACAGATTAACTGAAAGTCAAGACAGAAATCAAATGTTCTGCTCTGTGCTTTTACCTCACAGCCAATAGATCAAAGGGTGTCAGCTTAGGGGCAAAAGATTTCACTCCATAACAGAGTGAGCAGAGCTGTCGTGGTGGATTAACACCAGCTGAACCATTTTGAGCAGTTTGTCTAATTACTCCAATATTTATTAATCTGTTTGTTGTAATTATATCCTCTTTTTTTCAATCTACAAATGTAGCAAGCTGTTGTGCAAATGATGCGATGTGCAAACACTGAGTCAGCTCTGAAAACCTATGTTACACTTAGTCAACGCACAAGACAAGAGAGGATAACAACACTCATAAGCAGGCTGGACAAGAAGGTGAGGCGTGTCTTCACTGAACTTGATCTGAGATGACAAGAAAGTGTGGCTGCACGGGCTCAACACAAAATGCAGCACGCATTCAACCCCACGTGCAAACACAGATGCTAGGCCTCCTAACCTGTATGAGCACACACGGACGGACAGACACGCACACATACGGTACAAAGACAACAACGTGAAGCAGCGAAGGAGCAAACTCATGGAAGGTGAACTTACGATGGCTTGCATGTTCAATAGAAATCTTTTTATCTGTTTGAACAGAAGAAAAAAACAAGAGAAGAAAGAAAAGGGGGGGGAAACACAAAACATAAAAATGGATGGACTAGTTGATATGCAAATGAAAGATACAACAACAATACAAAGCAAACACAGGAACGTAAACAATAACTCATCAATATGAAAATAGAAATGTAAATGCAAAAAAGCACAGTGCAAATAAGAAAACATAGTTAATAACTAAAAAAAAAAAAAAAAAAAAAAACTCTTCTAGAAATGTGTGTGAATGTGAGCCGGCGTGGAATAAAGTTCAACATAATTATTTATATCTTATTCACAGAAAAATAACAGCCTAATAGGAATGGTTGTGAAGAAGATTAGTAGAATCTGGATGACAGTGGCGAAGTCAAAGAAAGTTTCCAAAATGGACGCTGGTGTTTGTGTGACACATGAGGGACCCAATGTAGATTGAAACCATGTCTTTTATACATCCCGCAGGATATGTTATCGCCTTCATGCTTTGACAAAAAAAAAGAAAAGAAAAGAAAAACATCCCTCCTGACGGGAGCAGTCATTTCCAAGATAACGCCAACGTGAATCATCACTGAGAGCTTTGAGGAAAACCGAAATCGTCTTTCAGGATTGTGTCACTTCCTAGATCTCAAATCAAATAACCTTCTTTCCAAAGCATCATCAAAACACCAAACGGCTTCCTTCGACGTTGCCATTCGTCCGATAGCAATTAGCATCAACCGGGATGCAATTAAGATGATGGTTTGTGGTGTCTCAGAGCATTTCACATTTACGACTTGGGTATTAAAAATGAGTGAGATATTAGAGTGAGCTTCTGCCATTCGATTGGAGTGTGTGAGGAATGCAAAGAGTCCTAATATCATCAGGTGTGTTTGTGACCACAGAATAATCAAATTAACATGCTGGGAAAATAAATAAGTCAGTCAGCAACCTGTAGTTTGCCAAGTGACACATTTACAGATCTCCTGCAGCACACGGCTTCCCATCTTCCCCCTCTGTCAGAGCCACTTGAGTGCTTGTTCTCCTGATGGCCTCCTGAGAATGCTTGGCTCTGTGCAGCCGAATCAGACAGTGTATTTGTCTAATCTGGCTGCACTGTGGAAGCCTGTTTATGTCAGGACTCGCATGTGTGTCTGACAGAGTTGAGGCACAGTGTCGCTCCTCCACACTCTGCACGTGCATTTAGGACATTTGTCTGCATGTTTGGGCGCGTTGGTGTGGTTTTTTAAGTGTGTGTACTTGAATGTATCTCACTGCCTTTGTGGATGTGCATCTCTAAGATTCTAATGCGCTGTCAGCTGGATTCCTCCCAGCTCATCACGGGCTGCACATTGGGTGTCAGTGTGAGTCTGACTCACTCTCATATGCTCTTCCCTGTGCTAATTTTTCAACTTGGCCGTGTCATGCCTGCTTCCCACTCCATGCGCTCCCTTACACTGAACTCGTTCCATCTTTCTTTCTTGCTCTCTTTCCATCTGTGCTTTTTAGACGTGGATCAGTTGCCTTCTCTCTTTGTGAATGTAAATTTTCCCCTCGTGAAACATCTGTCAGAGATTTAGCTATTTTTACTTTCATCTCTCTGCTTGTTCACGTTGTTACCATGCTGCAATGGCTAAACACCTCGGGAATACGGTTCCATGCAAAACAGTTTTGAGATGCGATACACCTTGTAAAACTCTGAAGTCTGAGCCAAGAAATCACTGCCTGCAAGATTTTCAATTATCAATTTAACAACCACCTGAAGCAGCAAATCTGCTTTTTGGAAATTGGCCTCTATACATACAATAGAAACATCATATTCTTTCACATATTAGACAGTTCAGCTATTAGCATTCGTGAATTGAACTCGACAGATACTTCTGTATTAAAGGGAGGGGGAAAAATTAGGATTCATTACATGAAGAAATATACATAAGCCAAATATTTACTCTGATTTGACATTAAACAATCACTGCAAACAAACTGGAGACTTACTTCGTGCACACAACCCCTCGGTACAGTTTTTGCTCTCCATCATGCTGCCGCTGCAGTGCTTTCCTCCGTTTATGGGTGGGGGGGCTTGGCACTCACGGCTGCGCCAGTGGGTGCACTCTGTCCCACAGGCCGACCACTTTGCCCACTCTGTCCAGCCTCCGTCCACTGGAAGGACAACAGAGATGTGAGCCTTTTTACAGTAAATAATTTCATAGCTCCAGGTAGAGTGGGAATTGGGCATGATGTTATAATGCAGTATGATGCAAATGTAATGACCTGAAGTGCATAATTTGGCAATTTGCAAAATGGATTGTGTGGTTTATTTTAAATGACTGTGGAGTCAAGGTGGTCTGGCACACAGGGCAAAGTGAAAAATGGTTAGAATGGTGTGTGACAATAAAAAATAAAAAATAAAAAAAAAAGACACCGCGCTCCTGATTTAGATATGACAAAATCAGAGCAGTTAAAAAAAGCAAATTCTGTTCTGTCCTGGTTGGATGAAGATGGCTCACAGTTCTGATGGGTGAACAGCCTGGGTGACTGTCAGGGTGAACCTTCGGTGAGGGAACAGAGCTGGGAACCAGTTTATGAGGCACAAGTTCTCAAAAGTTTTCGTTTTGGTACTTCCTGCAGCAAATGGCTCATTTGGGAAATTTCCCGAATTTCCAGTGCATGACTATTTTACCCGGAGATGTTATAAATAATACAAATGAGTATGTCGTCTTCACCTGGGCACAGTGTGGTGCAAGTTACTCTCTGGACGGGTGGGCCCTCACAGAAGGCTCCTCCATTAAGAGGAGCAGGATTGGTGCAGCTGCGTGTTCGACGCTGCCAGCCCCGCCCGCACCGAGCATTACACTCTGACCATTCAGTCCAAGAAGACCAACCTCCGCTCACTGACAGAGAGACACACACAGACAGGCAACAAAAAAATTTAGGTATAGAGCTGCTTATATGTCAGTTTTTCTCATTTGCAAGTCATCTATTGCTACGCAACATAAAGCACCACTACACCATGAAACGCAGACGATGATTATGGTGCCATAATTCTTCAAAGTTTTGCATCAAGCTTGCGTCTGTAAATGAATGGGGTGAAGTTCATTCTCATGCATGAGATGATGAGAAAAGAAGACAGGAAATAGGCATGTGTTACCATAAACGATGAGAGTAGCCGTGCTGCTGCGTCTTTTGGCCACCACGTTACGAGCCACGCAGGTGTAATTAGCCGTGTCCGACAGTCTGGCCTGTTTGATGATCAGATCGTGATCAATCGTGATCAGGAAATTGGAGTCCTGCGATGGATCTATGACATCCTCATTCTTCAACCAGTCCACCTGGAGAGAACAGACAGATACACCAATGAAATAATTTTCAGAGGGATCAAATTAAGTTAAATTTAATAGAAAATACCACTACTTCCTAGATGAGCAAACACAGAATCCAAGAATTTTGCCTTAACGCTTTCAGCCCTCTGTGTAATTTCCATTACCAGAATTTTTTTTCTTGCAGATATTTTTTCACATAAATCACTGTACAAATCAGCAGGTGTGTATGCATAAACATGAGTCTGCACACCACACACAGATTCATTCAGTAAACACTATAAACCTGCAGAGTATTAAGCTGTCACAACACACGGTGTTGATCAAACAGTCAAACTTTGATAATTTTTGCCTACAAAAACCCCCCAAAAAACACAAAGTTGTTGCTCCTTATTAAAACAAAATTCTCTTTCACCCATTGTTATATTTAACACACCTTCCGTACTAATGGACATAGCATCTTAGCTAACTACCACAGTCAATACAAGTGGCATTTATTATTAAACATTAAACACACTTTGAAATTCCACTTTTATTCACTCCTGCGATCACATAACATATGCTTTTATTTTGCATTTTTATTATGTTTCCATGCTACGTGCTTTTTATGTGACATAATAACTGTTATTAGGCCACTAAAAAGAACAATACCGCTTAGCAAAACATAAATATTTACTTGAGCAATAAAATTCTACATTCATGAATAACTTGTTTATCTTTTTTATTCCATCGCCATTTTATGAGCAAAATAAGCCCTTTTGATGCAGCGTTGTTGTTGGAGCAGCTTGGTGTTAAAACATGACACAAAGTGGATTTAAGCTTTTTGAGCTTTGTTGTTTAAATAACAGAGCATATATTCACTGATGTTTATACGGCTCAGTGGGATTTTTATTGATCACGTCAAAATGTCAGCGACTCATCCTTTACTTTCTTCCCTTTTGTTTTATGTTGTTGAAGACTGCAGTGCATAAATTTGTGGGACTGATTGCTAGTTAGTCAGATCGCTGCTTTACTGTCGTCCTGAAATATTTGAAATTGGAGTGAGCAACTTTACCCAAGAAAACAGAAATGAGTTGCATCAAGAGCACAGATTTAAGCACATAAAGTAACCAACAAATGACATGGTAATGTGATGAGGAGGAAGACGGGTACCTCAGCAGCGGGCATGCCCTCCGGGGGTCGACACTGCAGCAGCACCTCCTGCTCGAGTCGCACCTCCCGCCCAAGAGGCTCCTGCTCAAAGTTCTTCCTCAGGTCTACAGAAGGCCAACACACATGTAGGCAGCAGTTAGTGACAGCTGACGCACAACAGCAGAGTGACACCCTGTTTATCTCAGTGACACTGGCTGTCGCACAAGCACACACACACACACACACACACACACACACACACACACACACACACACACACACACACACACACACACACACACACACACACACACACACACACACACACACACACACACACACACACACACACCGGGCGGAACCCCAAAAAGCCTCTGACACTGTGTCGCTTTTTTCATTCCAAACTCTCATAAACATGCAACATATTAATCACACTGTGGCACCACATTACCACGGGGGACTAAGATGGAGCACTGAGGCAAATTTATTTGCATATATACTTTAGTTGACACATATGACAAGCAAAAAGTCAGAGACATTTGCCCTTCTGCTGTCTCTCCTCCTGTCTTCCTTTCTTTCTGTCAGACACAGCTTAGATACTGACATGCAATGCGAACGTAGGCACGGTTGCTCTTAGTGGTGCCAGCTGAGCTCCAGGCCACACACTGGCACCAGTAGTCCTCCAGCCCAAACAGTTCCTCCACCTGGGTCCTCGACACTGAGATGTCCACTTCCCTCACCACCAGACCTGTATGCAAAGAGAGGCGGGAGAGAGTGAGAGAAGCCAGGAGAGAGAGATTAGTGAGGCATATTTTTCACAGTGCATATAAATAATGCATTGGCTGCAGGCCAAAAGCAGTTAAAGTGCACATAAAATCCTATAGGAGCTAATGGATTATGTAGTTGAAAATGATGTTGGTAATTGAGTATGATGTTTATGTCTGTAAAATACAAGGTGACATTACTGTGTGTGCATGATTGTGTTTACAGTACACCTCTGTACATGCCTCTGTGTGTGTGTGTGTGTGTGTGTGTGTGTGTGTGTGTGTGTGTGTGTGTGTGTGTGTGTGTGTGTGTGTGTGTGTGTGTGTGTGTGTGTGTGTGTGTGAGAGTGTATCACCTGTAATCTGGTCCAGGCTCTCTCTGGTAATGTGATCGTTTTGATTGACCCATTCTCCATTACATTTGAAGTAGATCTGAGTGGCTGGTGAAGCCCGGCAGCGCAGCTGGACTGGTCGGTTCTTGACGATGAAAGCGTCCTCTGGTTCCAGCAGGAATTCTGGAAGAGGTTCTGCCGGTGCTGATGGGAAGGAGTCGGGTAGAACCTCGGCCTCAGTGTAGTCGCTGCTCTCTGGAAACACAGAAAAAACAGATTAGGGTGACCGTCCCTCAATGGGAAGACCAGAGTCTTCATCAAAGGCGGGGGATGACTGTTCTGTTGCTGATCCTGGACTCTGACCTCAATGGTGATGAGGTAAGAAACAAGCAAAATGACAAATTTGTCCCTCGGGGATCAATAAGCTATCACATACCTGGAGAGGGTAAATGTGTGTGTGACAGCTTGTCTTATGTGTCTCAATATAGCTCTGGGGTATTAAGGCAACCCTGTTAGTGTATTTCAAGAAGACATTTAAGGTGCTGACAGTTTGCACTCTAAGTGGAGGAGCACAGTGACATTTTTGCCTTCCTGTATTGCCGGCAATCTGGTCAATGCCGGCCTCCTGCCCCGGTCTCTCTGAAAGAGTCCATGCTTCTCAGCTGGAGAGAAGAGCTGCTGACCTTCCACAGATAGGTCCTGTTGATCGCACATTATCCCATGACATTTGCGATGTGACATATCCCTCCTGACAAGAAGGACACAGTAGCTCTGACCTCTTCAGTTGCTCTTGTTTCTGCAGTAATGATGGGTAGACTCCAGGCAGTATATCAATGCTGCACTGTTATTGGCTGCTACTAGTGTTTATAGCTACAGATAGATTGTCTGACTGAAAACTTTGCTATGTGCTGTAAAGTTTTGAAGAATTTTAAGAGTCAGCGTGTTTGCTATACAGATCATAAAGTCCTTTTAGGCAAATTTGTGATTGTGGTGTACATAAATTAAAGCCACTTGACAGTTTCAAGAGTATTATAAAGATGTATAATGATATAGTGACATAAAATGTCAAACACATCACTACTGTATTTACTCCAGCAGCACTGGAGTCCAAATTTCACTGTCAGTAAGACTTGTCTATTTACAGGGCTGCAGGGGCAACAGACTACGCATGATGCAAGCCCAAAGCCTGCAACAACTCGTGTATCCATCAACATCGACAGCGAGACAGTGAAGCACAGGCAGACCGGAGAAGGACCGCAGTATGGCTATAATGGTCTGCCTGAAACCTGACATGGACAGCACAAAAATATCACATATACAACTACACATCTTGTTTAGACATGTTTCAAAAGCTGCTATATATAAGTCAGCAGGTGCTAGAAAAGTTCTCCATGTTTCAAGGAATATCTTAACATCATCTTCTTTTGAACTTGTACCAACACTGTCTCTTTTTGGTAAATCCGGGTTCTTATGAATTCTTAATGACTCTGACCTTCCAGTAGAAAACTTTGCTCTGCTCATGAAAATGATCTGAATTCAATAAGCATTAAGTGGAATACTGGAGCAGAGTGTAGGGGATTGACAATGTTGGCTCCAGTCTGGAGAATCCAAAAAGCGTATGAGCATATTCAGCTCGGTGCGCTTTCTTCCGCCAACCAACACACACACACACACACACACACACACACACACACACACACACACACACACACACACACACACACACACACACACACACACACACACACACACACACACACACACACACACACACACACACACACACACACACACACACACACACACGCGCGGGAATAGCTCATGGGTAACTCTGCTTTTCTCACACAGCAGCCTCACAGTTCCTAAATCTCATTTTCTACATTCAGCGGATGAAGACCGATGTGTGAGAGCAAATACAGTCACTTTTATACAATGAGATTTAAAACCGGGCAAATTTGCAGTGTTCAGTTTTCAAAATGTATCGAGCCCGACCTGATCAGCTATTCTACATCAGGGAACAAGAGAAACTACTTAGTAAGATACCATCTCTTATTTTGGGAAAGCGAGCACTTCCTTACTCCCATCTCTGAGACATTAGGGAAAGCAAAGAGGAACACAACGCATGAAGGAAGCAGAGGAGAAAAATGTGGAAGGCCAGGGAGGATTTATGGGATTCAAGAAGTGGTACCATCTTCAGGTTCAGCGACAATACCACAGTTTGACCCAAATGGCTTTCACTAGAAAAGAGCTGGCTGGGCTAAAAGAGGCTGAAGCAGCACTGCTCATAGCTCAGAGCTTCGTAGCCACAGGACAGACAGAAAGGGCAACAGCTGCTGCAGGCCTCACACAAATCCAGGGTGGAGCTGTCATCGTCTATCTGTCTCTGTCTTTCTCTGTTCTCTCTCTCACAAACACATCCTTGTCCTTCTCCAGTCACTGACAGCTTTGCTAACCTGTGACCTTAGACTGACCCCTGAACACGGCAGACGTCTGGTTTCACCCACCTTGACCCCGGTGCTGTACAGTAAGAGCAAATAGTTATTCCAGTGATGAGTGATAACAAATACAATATCATTTGATATATTTTTAGAACTATACACTACCAGTCAAAAGTTTGGACACACCTTCTCATTCAGCGGTTTTTATTAAGTTATTTTATACATTGTACATTAATACTGAAGACATCAAAACTATAAAAGAATACATATGGAATTATGTTGTAAACAAAAAAGTATAAATCTTCAGTATTAATCTACAATGTAGAAATGTATACAATTTTTTTAAAAAGCATTGAATGAGAAGGTGTGTACAAACTTTTGACTGGTAATGTATACAGTGGTCCCTCACCATATCGTGGTTCACTTTTCATGGTCTCACTGTATCGCAGATTTTTCACTATATCGCGGGATTTTGTGGTATACAGGTATTTTTACATATTTATCATTGTGGCGAGCTATGTTAAAATGGTGCTAGAGAAAGGATATCTGCCTTTGATGCACTCTGATGGATGCTTTTATTTTGACACAGATAGAGTGACATTATATAAAATGTGACAGGAAGTCATCAAACACAGTACACTTCACACTCCTGGTCCTGACAACATAACACTTAACTAAACTAACCAGGCTGACTAAACCACAAAAACACAAACACTAATAACACTGTAACACTAACATAAACCACAATAATGACATTTAAACCCCCAACGCCCCAAACTCCCATGGTGCATTGCAACACAACAGTTCAGTCATAGCTACCGGCTCTGCCATCGCTACATTATTTTAATTATTTTGCGGTAAAATGAGCATTTTCTAGCCTAAAAAAATGAAAACAATATTAAAAATGTATTAAAAAGTAAAGATTAAATCATATTAAAATAATATTTTATCGAAATAATATGCGTAGCGTACAGCTCTGACCGTAGCATCAGTCTCCTCTGTCTCCCATTTGCGTAGCAGCATTCAGCATCTGGCCTTGTCCATTTCACATAGATGTCTGATCGCTGCGCATAGAGTTGTTCTGCGGTGTTGTGTAGTGTGTGGGGAGGGTTTATAAAGCCTTAAAATATATAGAAATAATAAAATAAAATACGGTCGCTACTTTGCAGATTTTCGTTTATCGCGGGGGGGTCTGCAACGTAACCCCAAGATAGACAAGGCACAGCTGTTTATTTTTAAAATCAGGTGATACTGTTAGGTCACATTGTTACATTGAGTTTTTATGCTTCCACGCCAGTGACAGCCGAGGCTGGAGGCATGTTGTAGTGGTTGGGTCTTGTGAGAGTGATATTTCTTAAAGACCTGGTGGGAGTTTCCTCAAATTGGGCACAACCGTTCACTCTGACTCGAAGATAAATGGATTAGATTTTGGAGATCAAAGGTCAAAAGGTCAAGGTAACTACACAAAACACATTTTTAGCCATAACCCAATAAAGGCGCTATCAGGAACAACTTGAGGGAGTTTCTACAATTCTAAATGTTTGTTATAAAGGACTCAGCTCACCATCCCTGCCATATGTATCTCTGAAAGACAAAGGAGCTAAGGGAAGCTGGACTTTTTGTAATTGCTGAATATCTTCTGGAGTTTTCATTCACTTGAAGACCAGAAATGAAGCCATTTGGTTGCCATTTCCTGAACTTGTCTGAAACTCCCATTCATAATGTGGATGGACAGAAACACTCTTGACAGCAGATAATTGTGGCCTCACCCTTAAACTGAAAACTGTTCTTAAATCTTAAAAGCTCTACATTGTGTTAAATTATTTTTTGACATGTAAAACCAAAAGTAGCTCTCACAGCGACTGCACAGAACAGTCCCTGTGAAACATATTGTATATCCATGCCGGCTAAACTAAGCACACTCCCTGAAAACAAGGCACATTGTTTCTGCTCCAACAGATTACACCATGGCAGGTGCCCACACTTTACGCCACTTATGTTCACTCAATTAAACAGGTACAATAGCGCACCCAGGTACAAACGCAGGCAAACACAAACAAATAACGCTAATAAAAGTTAACACGTCTCAAAGTGATGCATAACCATGAACATGAGTCGCAATCACCAGCTCTCACAATCTTCTCCCTCCCCTCTTCTCCTTACTAAGCTGTCGCCTCCGGTCTTTCAGGGTTTGCATTCTCTGTCAATAACCAATTGTATTGTCCCCTCCGCGCCCCCCAACCTCGCTCTTTCCCTTTGTCCAGCATTGATCGGTCGGTGTTCAAACATCGGCTGAAAACACAGCCTGTCACTCTTCAGGCGCGATGAGAGGGGGCACGGAGCGAGAAGCAGGAAGGCAGGAGGAAAAAAAAATAGCAGCAGAAAGACAAACAGAGAGAGACGGCGGTTGAGACGGAGACAGAACGGGAGGAGGGCCATGCATATTTGGATAAACCTCCTTCTCTCTGCAGTCTGTGTGTGTGTGTTCTAAGGCCTGCAGAGAGGCACAGTTTAATTAAAACACTTTTTGGATGACAGAGGTAGGAGACAGACAGACAGCTTCTCTCTCTCCCACTGTCTCTCTCTGGGATAATGGAGCTGGGGGTTTAAAGTGGAACCTGTGTTTTTGGGCCAGCATACAAACATCCATCACAGCTCAGCAGCTGGCAATTTGCGCGGAATGGAGGAGCCTTAAAGACGAGAACTCCAAGCCGTGCAGCACAGCAAGTCTTTTATTACTCTAATGATAGACAGCAGACAGCTAGGCAGCAAGCACAGGCTTCTGGGTATTCTTTTCTAGAGCACACAATCGCGTGAACACACACACGTAGAGCCAGACACTGGATGACAACCTGTGCTTATACAGTGCATTTTTACCCACTCTTATTCATGTATGCGACTGACAGAGTCCCCCCTTTCGTGCTCAGATGTGCGGCGGAGTGCAGAGTTTCAGTGCAGTGCTACTGAGAGTCGGAGTGACAGCGGTGGAGTCGGGCTACACTGGAAGGAAGGACTGTGTGGGAGAGAGAGAGAGAGAGAGAGAGAGAGAGAGAGAGAGAGAGAGAGAGAGAGAGAGAGAGAGAGAGAGAGAGAGAGAGAGAGAGACAGAGAGAGAGAGAGAGAGACAGAGAGAGAGAGAGAGAGAGAGAGAAAGAGAGAGAGAGAGAGAGAGACAGAGAGAGAGAGAGAGAGAAAGAGAGAGAGAGAGAGAGAGAGAGAGAAAGAGAGAGAGAGAGAGACAGAGAGAGAGAGAGAGAGAGAGAAAGAGAGAGAGAGAGAGAGAGAGAGAAAGAGAGAGAGAGAGAGAGAGAGAGAGAGAAAGAGAGAGAGAGAGAGAGAGAGAGAAAGAGAGAGAGAGAGAGAGAGAGAGAGACAGAGAGAGAGAGAGAGAGAGAGAGAGAGAGAGAGAGAGAGAGAGAGGGGGAATCTGGACAGAGGTGACAAGATGGGAAGACAAAGAGAGCTTTCCAAAGACAGGTCAAGAGATACTCAAGACAAGTGGATGGGAGAGAGACAATGCAACACACACACACACCTACACGCACACACTGGGCAGCTATAATGAGTGGCAAGGAAAATTAATCACAGCAACGTCTCTTTTTCTCAGCCAGACTGTGAACTTGTCTCTGTTGTTCTTGCTGCCCTCTGTCTTTCTCCACCCTGTCTTTTGCCTCCCATTCTCACACACACATACACACACACACACACACACACGGATGACTGTAATTTTCTTAGCCCCAGCGCCTCTAGCCAGAGTGGAGTCTAAAGCATCTGTACTTTATCATTACCTTTACAGAGTTAGTCATTACTGTCCCCTCCAGTGCCCTCACTATCCCAACATGGCACTCAGAAGTAGAGGGGGAGAGCGAGCAAAGAGAGAAGAAAGCATGGGAAGAAGAAGACTTTGAAGCAGCCAGACAAGAGAGAAACACTATAAAAGACACGGGGTCAAGTTGTGTTTGGCAAGATCAGGAATTTATTTTTCCTTTTTTTTTAAAGGCATCCTATGAGGTCAGAAACAAACAACAGCGCCGTGTCCCACCTCCTCCCTTCCGCTTCCCAGTTGGGCGTATGACATGGGAGTGCTTTTCTTCTTACCCTCCTCTGACTCCAAACCTCCTTCCCTCCTGCCTGCTGGATTCAAAGCACTTTGTGCAGCTCCGGTCAACTTCAAATGACATCCTACAGCCTTAAATGCAAACACAGAGAGATAGAACCAGCGCCCAGAGCTATGAAGCACAACCGGCTGACTGGGCCCACTAAGGACAAACAGCTGTGAGGACAGACAGTCAAATATGACAACGCTGCTGGTGACGGAGGAAACAAGGCCAATTAATATAGTGATCAAAAGCCATTATCAAACACTGACTGGCTGACCATATACATCACCCTCGTACTATCTTCCTCATTATCGTCATTCTTGCGAGGAAGCCCAGAGGAACGAGTAGCACACGCCACACACACTGAGGCAGGTCGAAAGAGACAGAGATGGATGAAGGGAGACAAGTCTCTCCTTGCCTTCCTTAAAGGACAATTACATTGAATGATTGATATTCAGACTGACCTCATCCTCATCAGCCTGAATAAAAAAAAAGTCCTACAAGAGAGAAGAAACCAGCGAGGAGGGAAAAGGTGAAGTGAAGAGATGTGATGACTGGAAAAAAAAAACAAGTGTTGAGATGTAGACGAAGGGATTTGATGGAAAATCACTGGATGTGTGAGCGGGACAGTCTCAGTGTGTGTGTGTTGGCATCGAGCGAGGCATGAGGCGACATGAGTGCACGTTGGAGCGACACAGCATCACTTCTCACATCAACAAAGGCAGACGGAGTGTGAGGAGTCATGCGGTTCACCCATCTGACTGAGCACGCACACACACGCACACACACTCGCTCGCACAAACACTTACAGTATAAGCAGCACTTTTGAGCGCAGGCAGGGGCCAAAATTGGTCATCTTTTAATAGGAAATGTCATTAATTCACCAGTGACTAACAGACACACCATTATTTTCATTTCATCATGATAGCTGCGAGGCAACAGGAGGCAGGAAGCAGAATTTGCCGTCCTGCTAAGAGTGACATGGATCCAAGCCTGTTCTCGCCCATAAAGCCTTCGACACATCGGCCTTGAAGGGTCTTGATTGGGTATTCTGATACTACCACCAAGATGTACACCTGTGGTGGCTTCACATGACTCTGCAGCCTGTTTCTTTGTACTCCCCATGGTTACTCTCTAACTAACAGGCTTCATCTCTGAAACCAGCAGGAACACACATTCCTCTTCAGGTCCTTTGTGATTCTTATTTACCTAGTGTTTCTTACTGTGTCTTTCACCATTTTTTCCTGTCTAAATGGCCCACTTTGAGACCTATAAGTTGCATATTGATAAGAACAAAGGAAAGGCCTAAAATGAGTGATTTGAAAAAGCACTTTCCAACAAGTTACACATTGGAATCTCTTGAATTTCTTGCTGAGTCACTGCTGTCTGCCTTGCGAAAATCCCTCGCAGCCGAAATGCCAGATTTCTTTAGTAAATTAAACAATTACTTATCCAGTGCACCTGGTGGTGCTGTGTGGATGAATGTCAATACACAACTCCATCTGCATAGTGCCCTTTAAGCCACAACGCTACATTCTCATTGTTTTGCATTTCATACTATGCATTCAATACAACAGAGAAAATATCTAATTGAGAGTTTTTGACGGATATTGCAATTTGATTTGTGATCTAAGTTCAGAATTCACTGTGTAATAGACTGACAAAATGTGAGGGAGCATTACTACATGGAGACACCATCAAAAGGTCACACAAGGAGGCCAACAGGAATTTTGTAAAACCACTGATAGGACAGTTTAAAGTCAGGGTCAGATGCACTGCAGAATGTACAAGATGTAGATATTAAATAATGTCATTTCAATTTGTCAACGTGAACCACGTCAATGAAAGTTTCAATCTGCACAAATGAAATAAAAGTCAATCAGTCTCATTATTTAATAGCCACACCTCATATATTCTAAATTGCAGCCTTTGCGATCTGCTAATTGCACTGTTTCAAATTGTGATTTCGATTTGAAATCTTTTAATTGTTCAGCCCTAATGCTAACTTGTCCTAATTTATTTCACTGGACCCTGTTGTGACAGTACTGACTTCCCAAAAGAGAGAAAGAGAGGGAGCAAGAGAGGTGACAGGAGGCTGGAAAGCAGATTGGCAGAGGGGGAAGGCCGAGCAGGTGACAGAGATGCACAGTGACAGAAATGCTTCGCTTGTCCATCCGGCATGTCCGGGTGGCAGGAGGAGAGAGAGCAAGCCTGAGGACATGGTAACACACATGCACACATGTGTGTACACGCTACAAATGCAGAGGTTTGCAAGAGCTCATTTGCAGATCTGCTTCTGAATTGAGTGTTAGCCCACACTCCTGGCTTCAAGGTGTGCTGCCCTACAACCCTCCACCTGTAAATGAAGTATGACCTGCCCTTTCTAAAAGCACTCACATACTGACTCTTTCTCCCCCATATGACTTTGGTGTCATAATAACACGTAATCTGCTCTGTTGGAGGGCATGCCGGGTGGGGGGGGGGGATGCAGACACACGTAAACATGTCATCTAAGTACATGGTCACAGACTGTAAATAAGTGAGTGGCAGTCAGCAGTGTTTTTTACTGATAACAGGGTAAATACTGCAGAATTTTGTGGCTGCTTCTCACGGACCCACACTACATTCAAACTATATGTGTGAGAGGCTGGGCGGGTGTGCTTGAAACAAACTATGGATTATATTTACCCTCTGTATATGCAACGGACAGCCTACTCTAAGTGAGATGCTGTGACGGTGTTTTTGAACGAGTGGGTGAGTGTGACAGTGAGAGTAGGAGCGCTAAGAGGATTTGCGCTTGTGTTGTCGCTGTCAGCCCACTGCTGCTACTGGTGCATTTGAATAGACAGAGGACTGGGAGTGGGGCGGCTACATCGCGGCTGAAAGTGTGCTCTGTCACGGCTAGGGGGCGCCACCCCCCACGGAGCTCATTAATCATAGCCCATCAAAAAGTGGCCCTGCGCTGTTTGTGTGTGCCCTGACGACCACCTACTGCATGGGAACACAGGCGTACACAAGCAGCACTATCAATCACTATCAGAAGTGGCGAGGGAGAGGGCTGGAGAGAGGTGAGGAGGCAGGGAGTTAGAGTGAGAGAAGGGTGGGTGAGACAATGCTGTTTTCCTATTATCCTCTTGAAATTACAGGCCAATGTCACAACTATTACTTGGAGGTCAAACTCATATGGTAGGACGAGACTCTTTCCCTTCCTGCGTGAGTGTGTGTGTCGACATAACTGTATGTGTTGAGCGTGAGGCGCCACTGCTTGTCTGCTCCACCACTGCGCAGCTGCTTGATGAGAGTTGCGCAAACCTACCGAGAGCGGCTGGTTGCCATGGCGGGTATTCACATGGAGCCGTCTCCTCTAGAGGCCCGCAGGAAGTATGGTGCGCACACACTTCAGCTACACACACATCATTGTCTGTAGTCTGTCTGTCCTTTGTTTTGCCACCTCACTTCCTCCATTTGGAAGTATTTTCTGAAAAAAAAAATCTGTCGTCTGTCACTGTATATCTCTCTGCGACTGTATGTGTGTGTGTGTGTGTGTGTGTGTGAGTACGGATAGTGAATAGGTGAGCAGTACAGTGGGATGAGTGTTTGGAAACTGGGGCCGTTTAAATGGCCGTAATTACATGAGAAGATGAGCTGCATTCCTTCCTGAGGGCAGGCTGATTACAGGCCTCTCCTCTCTGGGCCCCTGTATTTACCCACCCTATCCTAGAGAGAGAGAGAGAAAGAGAGAGAGAGAGAGAGAGAGAGAGAGAGAGAAAGAGAGAGAGAGAGACAGAGAGAGAGAGAGACAGAGAGAGAGAGAAAAAGAGAGAGAGAGAGACAGAGAGAGAGAGAGAGAGAAAGAGAGAGAGAGAGACAGAGAGAGAGAGAGACAGAGAGAGAGAGAAAAAGAGAGAGAGAGAGACAGAGAGAGAGAGAGAGAGAGACAGAGAGAGAGAGAAAAAGAGAGAGAGAGAGACAGAGAGAGAGAGACAGAGAGAGAGAGACAGAGTGGGGGAATCTGGACAGAGGTGACAAGATGGGAAGACAAAGAGAGCTTTCCAAAGACAGGTCAAGAGATACTCAAGACAAGTGGATGGGAGAGAGACAATGCAACACACACACACACCTACACGCACACACTGGGCAGCTATAATGAGTGGCAAGGAAAATTAATCACAGCAACGTCTCTTTTTCTCAGCCAGACTGTGAACTTGTCTCTGTTGTTCTTGCTGCCCTCTGTCTTTCTCCACCCTGTCTTTTGCCTCCCATTCTCACACACACATACACACACACACACACACGGATGACTGTAATTTTCTTAGCCCCAGCGCCTCTAGCCAGAGTGGAGTCTAAAGCATCTGTACTTTATCATTACCTTTACAGAGTTAGTCATTACTGTCCCCTCCAGTGCCCTCACTATCCCAACATGGCACTCAGAAGTAGAGGGGGAGAGCGAGCAAAGAGAGAAGAAAGCATGGGAAGAAGAAGACTTTGAAGCAGCCAGACAAGAGAGAAACACTATAAAAGACACGGGGTCAAGTTGTGTTTGGCAAGATCAGGAATTTATTTTTCCTTTTTTTTTATAAAGGCATCCTATGAGGTCAGAAACAAACAACAGCGCCGCGTCCCACCTCCTCCCTTCCGCTTCCCAGTTGGGCGTATGACATGGGAGTGCTTTTCTTCTTACCCTCCTCTGACTCCAAACCTCCTTCCCTCCTGCCTGCTGGATTCAAAGCACTTTGTGCAGCTCCGGTCAACTTCAAATGACATCCTACAGCCTTAAATGCAAACACAGAGAGATAGAACCAGCGCCCAGAGCTATGAAGCACAACCGGCTGGCTGGGCCCACTAAGGACAAACAGCTGTGAGGACAGACAGTCAAATATGACAACGCTGCTGGTGACGGAGGAAACAAGGCCAATTAATATAGTGATCAAAAGCCATTATCAAACATTGACTGGCTGACCATATACATCACCCTCGTACTATCTTCCTCATTATCGTCATTCTTGCGAGGAAGCCCAGAGGAACGAGTAGCACGCCACACACACTGAGGCAGGTCGAAAGAGACAGAGATGGATGGAGGGAGACAAGTCTCTCCTTGCCTTCCTTAAAGGACAATTACATTGAATGATTGATATTCAGACTGACCTCATCCTCATCAGCCTGAATAAAAAAAAAAGTCCTACAGGAGGAGAGAGAAGAAACCAGCGAGGAGGGAAAAGGTGAAGTGAAGAGATGTGATGACTGGAAAAAAAAAAACAAGTGTTGAGATGTAGACGAAGGGATTTGATGGAAAATCACTGGATGTGTGAGCGGGACAGTCTCAGTGTGTGTGTGTTGGCATCGAGCGAGGCATGAGGCGACATGAGTGCAGGTTGGAGCGACACAGCATCACTTCTCACATCAACAAAGGCAGACGGAGTGTGAGGAGTCATGCGGTTCACCCATCTGACCGAGCACGCACACACACGCACACACACTCGCTCGCACAAACACTTACAGTATAAGCAGCACTTTTGAGCGCAGGCAGGGGCCAAAATTGGTCATCTTTTAATAGGAAATGTCATTAATTCACCAGTGACTAACAGACACACCATTATTTTCATTTCATCATGATAGCTGCGAGGCAACAGGAGGCAGGAAGCAGAATTTGCCGTCCTGCTAAGAGTGACACGGATCCAAGCCTGTTCTCGCCCATAAAGCCTTCGACACATCGGCCTTGAAGGGTCTTGATTGGGTATTCTGATACTACCACCAAGATGTACACCTGTGGTGGCTTCACATGACTCTGCAGCCTGTTTCTTTGTACTCCCCATGGTTACTCTCTAACTAACAGGCTTCATCTCTGAAACCAGCAGGAACACACATTCCTCTTCAGGTCCTTTGTGATTCTTATTTACCTAGTGTTTCTTACTGTGTCTTTCACCATTTTTTCCTGTCTAAATGGCCCACTTTGAGACCTATAAGTTGCATATTGATAAGAACAAAGGAAAGGCCTAAAATGAGTGATTTGAAAAAGCACTTTCCAACAAGTTACACATTGGAATCTCTTGAATTTCTTGCTGAGTCACTGCTGTCTGCCTTGCGAAAATCCCTCGCAGCCGAAATGCCAGATTTCTTTAGTAAATTAAACAATTACTTATCCAGTGCACCTGGTGGTGCTGTGTGGATGAATGTCAATACACAACTCCATCTGCATAGTGCCCTTTAAGCCACAACGCTACATTGTGATTGTTTTGCATTTCATACTATGCATTCAATACAACAGAGAAAATATCTAATTGAGAGTTTTTGACGGATATTGCAATTTGATTTGTGATCTAAGTTCAGTATTCACTGTGTAATAGACTGACAAAATGTGAGGGAGCATTACTACATGGAGACACCATCAAAAGGTCACACAAGGAGGCCAACAGGAATTTTGTAAAACCACTGATAGGACAGTTTAAAGTCAGGGTCAGATGCACTGCAGAATGTACAAGATGTAGATATTAAATAATGTCATTTCAATTTGTCAACGTGAACCACGTCAATGAAAGTTTCAATCTGCACAAATGAAATAAAAGTCAATCAGTCTCATTATTTAATAGCCACACCTCATATATTCTAAATTGCAGCCTTTGCGATCTGCTAATTGCACTGTTTCAAATTGTGATTTCGATTTGAAATCTTTTAATTGTTCAGCCCTAATGCTAACTTGTCCTAATTTATTTCACTGGACCCTGTTGTGACAGTACTGACTTCCCAAAAGAGAGAAAGAGAGGGAGCAAGAGAGGTGACAGGAGGCTGGAAAGCAGATTGGCAGAGGGGGAAGGCCGAGCAGGTGACAGAGATGCACAGTGACAGAAATGCTTCGCTTGTCCATCCGGCATGTCCGGGTGGCAGGAGGAGAGAGAGCAAGCCTGAGGACATGGTAACACACATGCACACATGTGTGTACACGCTACAAATGCAGAGGTTTGCAAGAGCTCATTTGCAGATCTGCTTCTGAATTGAGTGTTAGCCCACACTCCTGGCTTCAAGGTGTGCTGCCCTACAACCCTCCACCTGTAAATGAAGTATGAGCTGCCCTTTCTAAAAGCACTCACATACTGCTTCTTTCTCCCTCATATGACTTTGGTGTCATAATAACACGTAATCTGCTCTGTTGGAGGGCATGCCGGGTGGGGGGGGGGATGCAGACACACGTAAACATGTCATCTAAGTACATGGTCACAGACTGTAAATAAGTGAGTGGCAGTCAGCAGTGTTTTTTACTGATAACAGGGTAAATACTGCAGAATTTTGTGGCTGCTTCTCACGGACCCACACTACATTCAAACTATATGTGTGAGAGGCTGGGCGGGTGTGCTTGAAACAAACTATGGATTATATTTACCCTCTGTATATGCAACGGACAGCCTACTCTAAGTGAGATGCTGTGACGGTGTTTTTGAACGAGTGGGTGAGTGTGACAGTGAGAGTAGGAGCGCTAAGAGGATTTGCGCTTGTGTTGTCGCTGTCAGCCCACTGCTGCTACTGGTGCATTTGAATAGACAGAGGACTGGGAGTGGGGCGGCTACATCGCGGCTGAAAGTGTGCTCTGTCACGGCTAGGGGGCGCCACCCCCCACGGAGCTCATTAATCATAGCCCATCAAAAAGTGGCCCTGCGCTGTTTGTGTGTGCCCTGACGACCACCTACTGCATGGGAACACAGGCGTACACAAGCAGCACTATCAATCACTATCAGAAGTGGCGAGGGAGAGGGCTGGAGAGAGGTGAGGAGGCAGGGAGTTAGAGTGAGAGAAGGGTGGGTGAGACAATGCTGTTTTCCTATTATCCTCTTGAAATTACAGGCCAATGTCACAACTATTACTTGGAGGTCAAACTCATATGGTAGGACGAGACTCTTTCCCTTCCTGCGTGAGTGTGTGTGTCGACATAACTGTATGTGTTGAGCGTGAGGCGCCACTGCTTGTCTGCTCCACCACTGCGCAGCTGCTTGATGAGAGTTGCGCAAACCTACCGAGAGCGGCTGGTTGCCATGGCGGGTATTCACATGGAGCCGTCTCCTCTAGAGGCCCGCAGGAAGTATGGTGCGCACACACTTCAGCTACACACACACATCATTGTCTGTAGTCTGTCTGTCTTTGTTTTGCCACCTCACTTCCTCCATTTGGAAGTATTTTCTGAAAAAAAAAATCTGTCGTCTGTCACTGTATATCTCTCTGCGACTGTATGTGTGTGTGTGTGTGTGTGTGTGAGTACGGATAGTGAATAGGTGAGCAGTACAGTGGGATGAGTGTTTGGAAACTGGGGCCGTTTAAATGGCCGTAATTACATGAGAAGATGAGCTGCATTCCTTCCTGAGGGCAGGCTGATTACAGGCCTCTCCTCTCTGGGCCCCTGTAATTACCCACCCTATCCTGCCTACCCTCCCCAACCCTGCGCTTCAGCCTCCATCCCACTGTACTTGTATCAGCTTGGCTCTGCCTCGGTGGGGCTACACAGTCGTCCCCCCCCCCCCCCCCCCCCCCCCCCGCGCCTCACCTCCCTCCCTCCCTCCCCTCCCGCCCCATGTCCTCTGATCCACCTCTCTCCCAACTTCTGCAACACTCCACCCTCCCCTTCCCCTCACCAGGTCACTCTTCTGTCCTCTCTTATAGCTCCTCAAACTGATTACTCGTCACACACACACACACACACACACACACACACACACACACACACACAGCGAGACACCACTCTCAGGACAAACGGCACATGTGACATCATGAACAATGCGCACACTGCCTTCAAATTCTCCAAAAGATCGCCCGGAGATTAAATCTTTTCTTTGAATTTCACAAAAAACGAGACATGATCGTGCATTATTAGCAACATACTTCAAACCGGAAGCCATAATGGTCAATTCTGCAAGCACATTTCGATATGTATGTAAATATGCACAGGAACAGGGGGTTGATGTCAATTGCCTGTCATTGCTGATGGCCACTCCTTTAGACAAGACAGCTCCTGCCTTATTAGTAATTCACTCCTCTCTCTCAACCCAATTTTTGTGTCTCTCTCTCACACACACACACAAAGTAAGGGTGGGGTTGAGTACATGGCCTCACGCAAACCTCAACAAAACCAGAAAGTCCACCCTAGTCGGGAATTACGGTAAGACTGGAGACACACAGACAGTCAAATTACATATCCCTCACCCAAACACCCTCAATTGTTGCACCAACCATCAGTCTGAGTCCCAGCTGCCTTCTCATTTGTCTTGAAGCACACAATCAGCATGGAACTCATTTACATTTTGTACATTTAAGGGCTCGATAGCTATAGATATGTCTTTGTTTGAAGATAAAAATTCACTTCATGTTTGAAATACAGTTCTTGGGGCGTTATAATGTGTGTAGCCACTCTGATTGTGAGAAGAGTTGGGGAAAATGGCTCACAACATATGTGTTTTTTTATTATTTGATATGACAACTCGGCTCCCCGGAGACACGAAGACAGCCGGATCAAACTTCCTGTACAAATCACATCAGACACCACCATGCAGGTGATAATGAAGGGAAAGGAGAGTGTTAGGGGACTTATATAGCTGGAGAGAGAGAGAGAAATAAAACATCAGCGCGAGAAGCCAGACAGATTAAAAATGAAAAGTCTCGATCTCTCCGAGCGTGATGAAGACAGAGAGCAGAAGGGAGGGAGACAGAAATAGAGCTAGTCAGGGAGAGAATTTCAGGAAAAGGACGAGAAAATGGGAGAGATGGAGGGTAAGTACAGGTAACCCGGCTTGTAAGGCAATGATGGAGGGAATACGGGGGGAGGAGGGAGGGAGATTAATGGCGAGGCTGTAAGTATGTAGTCATGCAAGAGGAGAAGGCAGGAAGTGGGGAGGGAAGACGTGTGGATTGAAAGAGCAAGGTAGAAAGAAATCGAGAGAGACATAGAAACACTCCCTGGGTGCAGATCGAGTGCAACTCTTGATTGGGTTGAGTGTGTGTGTGTGTGTGTGTGTGTGTGTGTGTGTGTGTGTGTGAGAGTGTGAACTGTGGGCATTGGCTATGGTTGCCACGATTGCCAGTGCTATTAGAGATGCCTGCTGCTGTAATGTGTTGTGACAGGGGCTGATTCTTGTGACTAACTGCTTTGGCAGGAGAGCTCCTCTGTCATGCTAATGAACAGATGAGGAGATGAGCCGGATTGACAGCGGGCCACACGCGTGACCTCTCTCTCTGTCTCTCTCTCTCTCTCTCTCTCTGTCTCTCTCTCTCTCTCTCTCTCTCTCTCTGTCTCTCTCTCTCTCTCTCTCTCTCTCTGTCTCTCTCTCTCTCTCTCTCTCTCTCTCTCTCTCTCTCTCTCTCTCTCTCTCTCTCTCTCTCTCTCTCTCTCTCCCTCTCCCTCCCTCCCTCTCCCTCCCTCCCTCCCTCCCTCCCTCCCTCCCTCTCTCTCTCTCTCTCTCTCTCTCTCTCTCACACTCACACACACACACACACACACACACACACACACACACACACACACACACACACACACACACACACACAGAAGAGCAGAGACGGTCCGTACGAAGACACGAGCACACCTCGCTGTCACAAGTGTGTACGGTACATGACACCGACGCAGACATCTCCACTCACAAATAACTAGTTACCAAGGAAGTGTGACAGAGGTGACAACACATGAACAAACAAAGTGTGGTGAAAAAAAAAAAAAAAAAAAAGCATGTGCATGCACAGAGGCATGATCACACCCCACACAAACACAGCGGGGTTGGCGTCACTCTGTTCCTTCATTGCGTCCCCTTGCATCAGAGAAATCCCTAGATATGCAGTGCACAATAAGCTCTGTGTGTGTCTATGTGTGTGCATGCGAGAGGCAGCCATGGTTTGTCAGCTTTGTAAATTTGGCAACAAAATTGCGAAATGAACCATTCAATGTACATTTGAAATGACGAAAGTGCATTACTGCTCTGAAAACAGGCTGCAAGCACGAATATTTATACAACTAACTTGAGGAAAGGCAAAAGTTAAATCCTGACGATGGTAGTGAATTGCTGGTGAAATGAAAAATAAATGGTTGGATAAGATCATTAAGAGGGA
>NW_026559459.1:0-22312 GCF_022539595.1 Amphiprion ocellaris | reverse complement strand
TTGTATACATTAGCTGGGGTACAATACACAATGCAAAAAATGAGCTCTTAACATTAGCTGGGGTACAATACACAATTGCAAAAACTGAGCTCTTATATATTAGCTGCGGTACGACAGATTCAAAAAATGAGCTCGTACACATTAGCTGGGGTACAATACACATGCAAAAAATGAGCTCGTATACATTAGCTGGGGTATAATTACATCCTCTACCTGCACATCTTTCAAACTTGGCTGGAAAACGTTGGCTGGAACACTTTGGCTGGAACACCTGGGCTGGAACACCTGGGCTGGGCTGAAACACACTTGACATGAGTAGTACATTAGCTTTAACACATTAGCTCTAAACACATAAGACCTAATAGATTAGCTGCGGTACAACAGATAGAAAAAATGAGCTCGTATACATTAGCTGGGGTACAATACACAATGCAAAAAATGAGCTCGTATACATTAGCTGGGGTACAATAGACAATGCAAAAAACTGAGCTCTTAAACATTAGCTGGGGTACAATACACTGCAAAAAATGAGCTCAAACATTAGCTGTGATACAATACATGCAAAAACTGAGCTTGTAAATATTAGCTGCGGTATACAAAAAATGAGCTCGTATACATTAGCTGGGGTACAATACACAATGCAAAAAATGAGCTCGTATACATTAGCTGGGGTACAATGCACAATGCAAAAAATGAGCTTGTATACATTAGCTGGGGGTACAATACACAATGCAAAAACGGAGCTCTTAAATATTAGCTGCAGTACAACAGATTCAAAAAATGAGCTTTTATACATTAGCTGCGGTTCAATACAATGCAAAAAATGAACTCTTAAACATTAGCTGGGGTACAATACAACAATGCAAAAACTGAGCTCTTAAATATTAGCTGCGGTACGACAGATTCAAAAAATGAGCTCGTACACATTAGCTGGGGTACAATACACAATGCAAAAAATGAGCTCGTATACATTAGCTGGGGTATAATACATCCTCTACCTGCACATCTTTCAACTTGGCTGGAAAACGTTGGCTGAACACTTTGGCTGGAACACCTGGGCTGGAACACCTGGGCTGGAACACCTGGGCTGAAACACACTTGACATGAGTAGTACATTAGCCTTAACACATTAGCTCTAACACATAAGACCTAATAGATTAGCTGCGGTACAACAGATAGAAAAAATGAGCTCGTATACATTAGCTGGGGTACAATACACAATGCAAAAAATGAGCTTGTATACATTAGCTGGGGTACAATACACAATGCAAAAATGGAGCTCTTAAATATTAGCTGCGGTACAACAGATTCAAAAAATGAGCTCGTATACATTAGCTGGAGGTACAATACACTGCAAAAAAATGAGCTCAAACATTAGCTGTGATACAACACATGCAAAAACTGAGCTCTTAAATATTAGCTGCGGTTCAACAGATTCAAAAAATGAGCTCGTATACATTAGCTGGGGTACAATACACAATGCAAAAAATGAACTCATACATTAGCTGGGGTACAATACACAGTGCAAAAACGGAGCTCTTAAATATTAGCTGCAGTACAACAGATTCAAAAAATGAGCTTGTATACATTAGCTGCGGTTCAATACAATGCAAAAAAGATGAACTTTTATACATTAGCTGGGGTACAATCCACAATGCAAAAACTGAGCTCTTAAATATTAGCTGCGGTACAACAGATTCAAAAAATGAGCTCGTATACATTAGGTGGGGTACAATACACAATGCAAAAATGAGCTTGTATACATTAGCTGGGGTACAATCCACAATGCAAAAACTGAGCTCTTAAATATTAGCTGCGGTACAACAGATTCAAAAAATGAGCTCGTATACATTAGCTGGGGTACAATACACAATGCAAAAATGAGCTCGTATACATTAGCTGCGGTAACATAGACAATGCAAAAAATGAGCTCGTATACATTAGCTGGGGTACAATACACAATGCAAAAATGAGCTTGTATACATTAGCTGCGGTACAACATTTTCAAAACATGAGCTCATATACATTAGCTGCGGTAATATAGACAATGTAAAAACTGAGCTCTTAAATATTAGCTGGGGTACAACATTTTCAAAAAATAAGAGCTTGTATACATTAGCTGCGGTAATATAGACAATGCAAAAAATGAGCTCTTATACATTAGCTGGGGTACAATACACTGCAAAAAATGAGCTCAAACATTAGCTGTGATACAACACATGCAAAAACTGAGCTTGTAAATATTAGCTGCGGTATACAAAAAATGAGCTCGTATACATTAGCTGGGGTACAATAGACAATGAAAAAACTGAGCTCTTAAATATTAGCTGCGGTTCAACAGATTCAAAAAATGAGCTCGTATACATTAGCTGGGGTTCAATACACAATCCAAAAAATGAACTCTTATACATTAGCTGGGGTACAATACACAATGCAAAAAATGAGCTCTTAAACATTAGCTGGGGTACAATACACAATGCAAAAAATGAGCTCTTATACATTAGCTGGGGTACAATACATCCTCTACCTGCACAGCTTTCAACTTGGCTGGAACACGTTGGCTGGAACACGTTGGCTGGAACACCTGGGCTGGAACACCTGGGCTGGAACACCTGGGCTGGAACACACTTGACATGAGTAGTACATTAGCTTTAACACATTAGCTGTAACACATGAGACCTAATACATTAGCTGCAGTACAACAGATTCAAAAAATGAGCTCGTATACATTAGCTGGGGTACAATGCACAATGCAAAAAATGAGCTCAAACATTAGCTGTGATACAACACGTGCAAAAACTGTGCTTTTAAATATTAGCTACGGTATACAAAAAAATGAGCTCGTATACATTAGCTGGGGTAAAATAGACAATGAAAAAACTGAGCTCTTAAATATTACCTGCGGTTCAACAGATTCAAAAAATGAGCTCGTATACATTAGCTGCGGTTCAATACACAATGCAAAAAATGAACTCTTATACATTAGCTGGGGTACAATACACAATGCAAAAAATGAGCTCTTAAACATTAGCTGGAGTACAACACACAATGCAAAAACGGAGCTCTTAAATATTAGCTGCAGTAAAACAGATTCAAAAAATGAGCTCGTATACATTAGCTGGGGTACAATACACAATGCAAAAAATGAGCTCGTATACATTAGCTGGGGTATAATACATCCTCTACCTGCACAGCTTTCAACTTGGCTGGAACACGATGGCTGGAACACGTTGGCTGGAACACGTTGGCTGGAACACCTGGGCTGGAACACAATTGACATGAGTAGTACATTAGCTTTAACACATTAGCTGTAACACATGAGACCTAATACATTAGCAGCAGTACAACAGATTCAAAAAATGAGCTCGTATACATTAGCTGGGGTACAATACACAATGCAAAAACTGAGCTCTTAAATATTAGCTGCGGTACAACAGATTCAAAAAATGAGCTTGTATACATTAGCTGGGGTACAATACACAATGCAAAAAATGAGCTTGTATACATTAGCTGGGGTACAATACACAATGCAAAAACGGAGCTCTTAAATATTAGCTGCGGTACGACAGATTCAAAAAATGAGCTCGTACACATTAGCTGGGGTACAATACACAATGCAAAAAATGAGCTCGTATACATTAGCTGGGGTATAATACATCCTCTACCTGCACAGCTTTCAACTTGGCTGGAACACGATGGCTGGAACACGTTGGCTGGAACACGTTGGCTGGAACACCTGGGCTGAAACACACTTGACATGAGTAGTACATTAGCTTTAACACATTAGCTCTAACACATAAGACCTAATAGATTAGCTGCGGTACAACAGATAGAAAAAATGAGCTCGTATACATTAGCTGGGGTACAATACACAATGCAAAAAATGAGCTTGTATACATTAGCTGGGGTACAATACACAATGCAAAAATGGAGCTCTTAAATATTAGCTGCGGTACAACAGATTCAAAAAATGAGCTCGTATACATTAGCTGGGGTACAATACACTGCAAAAAATGAGCTCAAACATTAGCTGTGATACAACACATGCAAAAACTGAGCTCTTAAATATTAGCTGCGGTTCAACAGATTCAAAAAATGAGCTCGTATACATTAGCTGGGGTACAATACACAATGCAAAAAATGAACTCATACATTAGCTGGGGTACAATACACAGTGCAAAAACGGAGCTCTTAAATATTAGCTGCAGTACAACAGATTCAAAAAATGAGCTTGTATACATTAGCTGCGGTTCAATACAATGCAAAAAATGAACTCTTATACATTAGCTGGGGTACAATCCACAATGCAAAAACTGAGCTCTTAAATATTAGCTGCAGTACAACAGATTCAAAAAATGAGCTTGTATACATTAGCTGCGGTTCAATACAATGCAAAAAATGAACTTTTATACATTAGCTGGGGTACAATCCACAATGCAAAAACTGAGCTCTTAAATATTAGCTGCGGTACAACAGATTCAAAAAATGAGCTCGTATACATTAGGTGGGGTACAATACACAATGCAAAAATGAGCTTGTATACATTAGCTGGGGTACAATCCACAATGCAAAAACTGAGCTCTTAAATATTAGCTGCGGTACAACAGATTCAAAAAATGAGCTCGTATACATTAGCTGGGGTACAATACACAATGCAAAAATGAGCTCGTATACATTAGCTGCGGTAACATAGACAATGCAAAAAATGAGCTCGTATACATTAGCTGGGGTACAATACACAATGCAAAAATGAGCTTGTATACATTAGCTGCGGTACAACATTTTCAAAACATGAGCTCATATACATTAGCTGCGGTAATATAGACAATGTAAAAACTGAGCTCTTAAATATTAGCTGGGGTACAACATTTTCAAAAAATAAGAGCTTGTATACATTAGCTGCGGTAATATAGACAATGCAAAAAATGAGCTCTTATACATTAGCTGGGGTACAATACACTGCAAAAAATGAGCTCAAACATTAGCTGTGATACAACACATGCAAAAACTGAGCTTGTAAATATTAGCTGCGGTATACAAAAAATGAGCTCGTATACATTAGCTGGGGTACAATAGACAATGAAAAAACTGAGCTCTTAAATATTAGCTGCGGTTCAACAGATTCAAAAAATGAGCTCGTATACATTAGCTGGGGTTCAATACACAATCCAAAAAATGAACTCTTATACATTAGCTGGGGTACAATACACAATGCAAAAAATGAGCTCTTAAACATTAGCTGGGGTACAATACACAATGCAAAAAATGAGCTCTTATACATTAGCTGGGGTACAATACATCCTCTACCTGCACAGCTTTCAACTTGGCTGGAACACGTTGGCTGGAACACGTTGGCTGGAACACCTGGGCTGGAACACCTGGGCTGGAACACCTGGGCTGGAACACACTTGACATGAGTAGTACATTAGCTTTAACACATTAGCTGTAACACATGAGACCTAATACATTAGCTGCAGTACAACAGATTCAAAAAATGAGCTCGTATACATTAGCTGGGGTACAATGCACAATGCAAAAAATGAGCTCAAACATTAGCTGTGATACAACACGTGCAAAAACTGTGCTTTTAAATATTAGCTACGGTATACAAAAAAATTAGCTCGTATACATTAGCTGGGGTAAAATAGACAATGAAAAAACTGAGCTCTTAAATATTACCTGCGGTTCAACAGATTCAAAAAATGAGCTCGTATACATTAGCTGCGGTTCAATACACAATGCAAAAAATGAACTCTTATACATTAGCTGGGGTACAATACACAATGCAAAAAATGAGCTCTTAAACATTAGCTGGAGTACAACACACAATGCAAAAACGGAGCTCTTAAATATTAGCTGCAGTAAAACAGATTCAAAAAATGAGCTCGTATACATTAGCTGGGGTACAATACACAATGCAAAAAATGAGCTCGTATACATTAGCTGGGGTATAATACATCCTCTACCTGCACAGCTTTCAACTTGGCTGGAACACGATGGCTGGAACACGTTGGCTGGAACACGTTGGCTGGAACACCTGGGCTGGAACACAATTGACATGAGTAGTACATTAGCTTTAACACATTAGCTGTAACACATGAGACCTAATACATTAGCTGCAGTACAACAGATTCAAAAAATGAGCTCGTATACATTAGCTGGGGTACAATACACAATGCAAAAACTGAGCTCTTAAATATTAGCTGCGGTACAACAGATTCAAAAAATGAGCTTGTATACATTAGCTGGGGTACAATACACAATGCAAAAAATGAGCTTGTATACATTAGCTGGGGTACAATACACAATGCAAAAACGGAGCTCTTAAATATTAGCTGCGGTACAACATTTTCAAAAAATGAGCTCGTATACATTAGCTGCGGTAATATAGAAAATGCAAAAAATGAGCTCTTATACATTAGCTGGGGTACAATACACTGCAAAAAATGAGCTCAAACATTAGCTGTGATACAACACATGCAAAAACTGAGCTTGTAAATATTAGCTGCGGTATACAAAAAATGAGCTCGTATACATTAGCTGGGGTATAGTACATCCTCTACCTGCACATCTTTCAACTTGGCTGGAACACGTTGGCTGGAACACTTTGGCTGGAACACCTGGGCTGGAACACCTGGGCTGAAACACACTTGACATGAGTAGTACATTAGCTTTAACACATTAGCTGTAACACATAAGACCTAATAGATTAGCTGCAGTACAACAGATTCAAAAAATGAGCTCGTATACATTAGCTGGGGTACAATGCACAATGCAAAAAATGAGCTTGTATACATTAGCTGGGGTACAATACACAATGCAAAAAATGAGCTCTTGAACATTAGCTGGGGTACAATACACAATGCAAAAACTGAGCTCTTAAACATTAGCTGGGGTACAATACACTGCAAAAAATGAGCTCAAACATTAGCTGTGATTCAACACATGCAAAAACTGAGCTTGTAAATATTAACTGCGGTATACAAAAAATGAGCTCGTATACATTAGCTGGGGTACAATACACAATGCAAAAACTGAGCTCTCATACATTAGCTGGGGTACAATACACAATGCAAAAACTGAGCTCTTAAATATTAGCTGAAGTACAATGGATTCATAAAATGAGCTCGTATACATTAGCTGGCGTACAGTACACAATGCAAAAAATGAACTCTCATACATTAGCTGGGGTACAATACACAATGCAAAAACTGAGCTCTTATATATTAGCTGGGGTACAACAGATTCAAAAAATGAGCTCTTATACATTAGCTGGGGTACAATACACAATGCAAAAATGAGCTTGTATGCATTACCTGGGATACAATACACAATGCAAAAACGGAGCTCTTAAATATTAGCTGCGGTACAATAGATTCAAAAAATGAGCTCGTATACATTAGCTGCGGTACAATACACAATGCAAAAAATGAGCTCTTACACATTAGCTGGGGTACAATACATAATGCAAAAGATGAGCTCTTAAACATTACCTGTGATACAACACATGCAAAAACTGAGCTTGTAAATATTAGCTGCGGTATAGAAAAACTGAGCACGTATACATTAGCTGGGGTACAATACACGATGCAAAAACGGAGCTCTTAAATATTAGCTGGGGTACAATACACAATGAAAAAAAATGAGCTCGTATACATTAGCTGGGGTATAATACATCCTCTACCTTCACAGCTTTCAACTTGGTTGGAACACGTTGGCTGGAACACTTTCGCTGGAACACCTGGGCTGGAACACCTGGTCTGGAACACCTGGGCTGGAACACACTTGACATGAGTAGTACATTAGCTTTAACACATTAGCTGTAACACATAAGACCTAATACATTTGCTGCAGTACAGCAGATTCAAAAAATGAGCTCGTATACATTAGCTGGGGTACAATGCACAATGCAAAAAATGAGCTTGTATACATTAGCTGGGGTACAATACACAATGCAAAAACGGAGCTCTTAAATATTAGCTGCAGTACAAACGATTCAAAAAATGAGCTTGTATACATTAGCTGCGGTTCAATACAATGCAAAAAATGAACTCTTATACATTAGCTGGGGTGCAATCCACAATGCAAAAACTGAGCTCTTCAATATTAGCTGCGGCACAACAGATTCAAAAAATGACCTCGTATACATTAGCTGGGGTACAATACACAATGCAAAAATGAGCTTGTATACATTAGCTGCGGTACAACATTTTCAAAAAATGAGCTCGTATACATTAGCTGCGGTAATATACACAATGTAAAAACTGAGCTCTTAAATGTTAGCTGGGGTACAACATTTTCAAAAAATGAGCTTGTATACATTAGCTGCGGTAATATAGACAATGCAAAAAATGAGCTCTTATACATTAGCTGGGGTACAATACACTGCAAAAAATGAGCTCAAACATTAGCTGTGATACAACACATGCAAAAACTGAGCTTGTAAATATTAGCTGCGGTATACAAAAAATGAGCTCGTATACATTAGCTGGGGTACAATAGACAATGAAAAAACTGAGCTCTTAAATATTAGCTGCGGTTCAACAGATTCAAAAAATGAGCTCGTATACATTAGCTGGGGTACAATACACAATGCAAAAAATGAACTCATACATTAGCTGGGGTACAATATACAATGCAAAAAATGAGCTCTTAAACATTAGCTGGGGTACAATACACAATGCAAAAACGGAGCTCTTAAATATTAGCTGCAGTACAACAGATTCAAATAATGAGCTCGCATACATTAGCTGGGGTACAATACACAATGCAAAAAATGAGCTCTTATACATTAGCTGGGGTATAATACATCCTCTACCTGCACAGCTTTCAACTTGGCTGGAACACGTTGGCTGGAACACGTTGGCTGGAACACCTGGGCTGGAACACACTTGACATGAGTAGTACATTAGCTTTAACACATTAGCTGTAACACATGAGACCTAATACATTAGCTGCAGTACAACAGATTCAAAAAATGAGCTCGTATACATTAGCTGGGGTACAATGCACAATGCAAAAAATGAGCTAAAACATTAGCTGTGATACAACACGTGCAAAAACTGTGCTTTTAAATATTAGCTACGGTATACAAAAAAATGAGCTCGTATACATTAGCTGGGGTAAAATAGACAATGAAAAAACTGAGCTCTTAAATATTACCTGCGGTTCAACAGATTCAAAAAATGAGCTCGTATACATTAGCTGCGGTTCAATACACAATGCAAAAAATGAACTCTTATACATTAGCTGGGGTACAATACACAATGCAAAAAATGAGCTCTTAAACATTAGCTGGGGTACAATACACAATGCAAAAACGGAGCTCTTAAATATTAGCTGCAGTACAACAGATTCAAAAAATGAGCTCGCATACATTAGCTGGGGTACAATACACAATGCAAAAAATGAGCTCGTATACATTAGCTGGGGTATAATACATCCTCTACCTGCACAGCTTTGAACTTGGCTGGAACACGTTGGCTGGAACACTTTGGCTGGAACACCTGGGCTGGAACACCTGGGCTGGAACACCTGGGCTGGAACACCTGGGCTGGAACACAATTGACATGAGTAGTACATTAGCTTTTACACATTAGCTGTAACACATGAGACCTAATACAATAGCTGCAGTACAACAGATTCAAAAAATGAGCTCGTATACATTAGCTGGGGTACAATGCACAATGCAAAAAATGAGCTTGTATACATTAGCTGGGGTACAATACACAATGCAAAAACGGAGCTCTTAAATATTAGCTGCAGTACAACATTTTCAAAAAATGAGCTCTTATACATTAGCTGGGGTACAATACACTGCAAAAAATGAGCTCAAACATTAGCTGTGATACAACACATGCAAAAACTGAGCTTGTAAATATTAGCTGCGGTATACAAAAAATGAGCTCGTATACATTAGCTGGGGTATAATACATCCTCTACCTGCACATCTTTCAACTTGGCTGGAACACGTTGGCTGGAACACTTTGGCTGGAACACCTGGGCTGGAACACCTGGGCTGAAACACACTTGACATGAGTAGTACATTAGCTTTAACACATTAGTTGTAACATATGAGACCTAATACATTAGCTGCAGTACAACAGATTCAAAAAATGAGCTCGTATACATTAGCTGGGGTACAATGCACAATGCAAAAAATGAGCTCGTATACATTAGCTGGGGTACAATACACAATGCAAAAAATGAGCTCAAACATTAGCTGGGGTACAATACACAATGCAAAAACTGAGCTCTTAAACATTAGCTGGGGTACAATACACTGCAAAAAATGAGCTCAAACATTAGCTGTGATTCAACACATGCAAAAACTGAGCTTGTAAATATTAACTGCGGTATACAAAAAATGAGCTCTTAAACATTAGCTGGGGTACAATACACAATGCAAAAACTGAGCTCTTAAATATTAGCTGCAGTACAACAGATTCATAAAATGAGCTCGTATACATTAGCTGGGGTACAAAACACAATGTAAAAAATGAACTCTCATACATTAGCTGGGGTACAATACACAATGCAAAAACTGAGCTCTTAAATATTAGCTGGGGTACAACAGATTCAAAAAATGAGCTCGTATACATTAGCTGGGGTACAATACACAATGCAAAAATGAGCTTGTATACATTAGCTGGGGTACAATACACAATGCAAAAAATGAGCTCTTATACATTAGCTGGGGTACAATACACAATGCAAAAATGAGCTTGTATACATTACCTGGGATACAATACACAATGCAAAAACGGAGCTCTTAAATATTAGCTGCGGTACAACAGATTCAAAAAATGAGCTCGTATACATTAGCTGCGGTACAATACACAATTCAAAAAATGAGCTCTTACACATTAGCTGGGGTACAATACATAATGCAAAAGATGAGCTCTTAAACATTACCTGTGATACAACACATGCAAAAACTGAGCTTGTAAATATTAGCTGCGGTATAGAAAAACTGAGCACGTATACATTAGCTGGGGTACAATACACGATGCAAAAACGGAGCTCTTAAATATTAGCTGGGGTACAATACACAATGAAAAAAAATGAGCTCCTATACATTAGCTGGGGTATAATACATCCTCTACCTTCACAGCTTTCAACTTGGTTGGAACACGTTGGCTGGAACACTTTGGCTGGAACACCTGGGCTGGAACACCTGGGCTGGAACACACTTGACATGAGTAGTACATTAGCTTTAACACATTAGCTGTAACACATAAGACCTAATACATTAGCTGCGGTACAACAGATACAAAAAATGAGCTCGTATACATTAGCTGGGGTGCAATACACAATGCAAAAAATGAGCTCTAACACATTAGCTGGGGTACAATACATAATGCAAAAGATGAGCTCTTAAACATTACCTGTGATACAACACATGCAAAAACAGAGCTTGTAAATATTAGCTGCGGTATAGAAAAACTGAGCACGTATACATTAGCTGGGGTACAATGCACAATGCAAAAAATGAGCTTGTATACATTAGCTGGGGTACAATACACAATGCAAAAATGAGCTCTTAAACATTAGCTGCAGTACAACAGATTCAAAAAATGAGCTCGTATACATTAGCTGGGGTACAATACACAATGCAAAAAATGAGCTCGTATACATTAGCCGGGGTATAATACATCCTCTACCTGCACATCTTTCAACTTGGCTGGAAAACGTTGGCTGGAAAACGTTGGCTGGAACACTTTGGCTGGAACACCTGGGCTGGAACTCCTGGGCTGGAACACCTGGGCTGAAACACACTTGACATGAGTAGTACATTAGCTTTAACACATTAGCTGTAACACATAAGACCTAATAGATTAGCTGCGTTACAACAGATAGAAAAAATGAGCTCGTATACATTAGCTGGGGTACAATTCACAATGCAAAAAATGAGCTCGTATACATTAGCTGGGGTACAATACACAATGCAAAAAATGAGCTCGTATACATTAGCTGGGGTATAATAGACAATGCAAAAACTGAGCTCTTAAACATTAGCTGGGGTACAATACACTGCAAAAAATGAGCTCAAACATTAGCTGTGATACAACACATGTAAAAACTGAGCTTGTAAATATTAGCTGCGGTATACAAAAAATGAGCTCGTATACATTAGCTGGGGTACAATACACAAAGCAAAAAATGAGCTCGTATACATTAGCTGGGGCATAATACATCCTCTACCTGCACAGCTTTCAACTTGGCTGGAACACGTTGGCTGGAACACTTTGGCTGGAACACCTGGGCTGGAACACACTTGACATGAGTAGTACATTAGCTTTAACACATTAGCTGTAACACATACGACCTAATACATTTGCTGCAGTACAGCAGATTCAAAAAATGAGCTCGTATACATTAGCTGGGGTACAATACACAATGCAAAAACGGAGCTCTTAAATATTAGCTGCAGTACAACAGATTCAAAAAATGAGCTTGTATCCATTAGCTGCGGTTCAATACAATGCAAAAAATGAACTCTTATACATTAGCTGGGGTACAATCCACAATGCAAAAAGTGAGCTCTTAAATATTAGCTGCAGTACAACAGATTCAAAAAAATGAGCTTGTATACATTAGCTGCGGTTCAATACAATGCAAAAAATGAACTCATACATTAGCTGGGGTACAATCCACAATGCAAAAACTGAGCTCTTAAATATTAGCTGCGGTACAACAGATTCAAAAAATGAGCTCGTATACATTAGCTGGGGTACAATACACAATGCAAAAAATGAGCTTGTATACATTAGCTGGGGTACAATCCACAATACAAAAACTGAGCTCTTAAATATTAGCTGCGGTACAACATTTTCAAAAAATGAGCTCGTATACATTAGCTGGGGTACAATAGACAATGCAAAAACTGAGCTCTTAAACATTAGCTGCGGTACAATACACTGCAAAAAATGAGCTCAAACATTAGCTGTGATACAACACATGCAAAAACTGAGCTTGTAAATATTAGCTGCGGTATACAAAAGATGAGCTCGTATACATTAGCTGCGGTTCAATACACAATGCAAAAAATGAACTCTTATACATTAGCTGGGGTACAATACACAATGCAAAAAATGAGCTCTTAAACATTAGCTGGGGTACAATACACAATGCAAAAACTGAGCTCTTAAATATTAGCTGCGGTACGACAGATTCAAAAAATGAGCTCGTACACATTAGCTGGGGTACAATACACAATGCAAAAAATGAGCTCTTAAACATTAGCTGGGGTACAATACACAATGCAAAAACTGAGCTCTTAAATATTAGCTGCAGTACAACAGATTCAAAAAATGAGCTCGTATACATTAGCTGGGGTACAATACACAATGCAAAAAATGAGCTCGTATACATTAGCTGGGGTATAATACATCCTCTACCTGCACAGCTTTCGATTTCGCTGGAACACGGCTGGAACACTTTGGCTGGAACACCTGGGCTGGAACACACTTGACATGAGCAGTACATTAGCTTTAACACATTAGCTGTAACACATGAGACCTAATACATTAGCTGCAGTACAACAGATACAAAAAATGAGCTCGTATACATTAGCTGGGGTACAATACACAATGCAAAAAATGAGCTCGTATACATTAGCTGGGGTACAAGAGAATATGAAAAAATTGAACTCTTAAATGTAAGCAGCGGTTCAACAGATTCAAAAAATGGAGTTCGTATACATTAGCTGCGGTTCAATACACAATGCAAAAAATGAGCTCTTAAACATTAGCTGGGGTACAATACACAATGCAAAAACGGAGCTCTTAAATATTAGCTGCAGTACAACAGATTCAAAAAATGAGCTCGTATACATTAGCTGCGGTTCAATGCAATGCAAAAAATGAACTCTTATACATTAGCTGGGGTACAATCCACAATGCAAAAACGGAGCTCTTAAATATTAGCTGCGGTACAACAGATTCAAAAAATGAGCTTGTATACATTAGCTGCGGTTCAATGCAATGCAAAAAATGAACTCTTATACATTAGCTGGGGTACAATCCACAATGCAAAAAATGAGCTCTTAAACATTAGCTGGGGTATAATACACAATGCAAAAACGGAGCTCTTAAATATTAGCTGCAGTACAACAGATTCAAAAAATGAGCTTGTATACATTAGCTGCGGTTCAATGCAATGCAAAAAATGAACTCTTATACATTAGCTGGAGTACAATCCACAATGCAAAAACGGAGCTCTTAAATATTAGCTGCGGTACAACAGATTCAAAAAATGAGCTCGTATACATTAGCTGGGGTACAATACACAATGCAAAAATGCGCTTGTATACATTAGCTGGGGTACAATCCACAATGCAAAAACTGAGCTCTTAAATATTAGCTGTGGTACAACAGATTAAAAAAATGAGCTCAAACATTAGCTGTGATACAACACATGCAAAAACTGAGCTTGTAAATATTAGCTGCGGTAATATAGATTCAAAAAATGAGCTCGTATACATTAGCTGGGGTAGAATACACAATGCAAAAAATGAGCTCTTAAACATTAGCTGGGGTACAATACACAATGCAAAAGATGAGCTCTTAAACATTACCTGTGATACAACACATGCAAAAACTGAGCTCTTAAATATTAGCTGCGGTACAACAGATTCAAAAAATGAGCTCGTATACATTAGCTGGGGTACAATACACAATGCAAAAAATGAGCTCTTATACATTAGCTGGGGTACAATAGACAATGAAAAAACTGAGCTCTTAAATATTAGCTGCGGTTCAACAGATTCAAAAAATGAGCTCGTATACATTAGCTGCGGTTCAATACACAATGCAAAAACTGAGCTCTTAAATATTAGCTGCGGTACGACAGATTCAAAAAATGAGCTCGTACACATTAGCTGGGGTACAATACACAATGCAAAAAATGAGCTTGTATACATTAGCTGGGGTACAATACACAATGCAAAAACGGAGCTCTTAAATATTAGCTGCAGTACAACAGATTCAAAAAATGAGCTCGTACACATTAGCTGGGGTACAATACACAATGCAAAAAATGAACTCTCATACATTAGCTGGGGTACAATACACAATGCAAAAACTGAGCTCTTAAATATTAGCTGGGGTACAACAGGTTAAAAAAATGAGCTCGTATACATTAGCTGGGGTACAATACACACTGTAAAAAATGAGCTCGTATACATTAGCTGGGGTACAATACACAATGCAAAAAAAGAGCTCAAAAATTAGCTGTGATACAACATGTGCAAAAACTGTGCTTTTAAATATTAGCTACGGTATACAACAAAATGAGCTTGTATACATTAGTTGGGGTACAATACACAATGCAAAAAATGAGCTCGTATACATTAGCTGGGGTATAATACATCCTCTACCTTCACAGCTTTCAACTTGGTTGGAACACGTTGGCTGGAACACTTTGGCTGGAACACCTGGGCTGGAACACCTGGGCTGGAACACCTGGGCTGGAACACACTTGACATGAGTAGTACATTAGCTTTAACACATTAGCTGTAACACATCAGACCTAATACATGAGCTGCTGTACAACAGATACAAAAAATGAGCTCGTATACATTAGCTGGGGTAAAATACACAATGCAAAAAATGAGCTCGTATACATTAGCTGGGGTACAAGAGACAATGAAAAAACTGAGCTCTTAAATGTAAGCTGCGGTTCAACAGATTCAAAAAATGAGTTCGTATACATTAGCTGCGGTTCAATACACAATGCAAAAAATGAACTCTTATACATTAGCTGGGGTACAATACACAATGCAAAAAATGAGCTCTTAAACATTACCTGCGGTACGACAGATTCAAAAAATGAGCTCTTATACATTAGCTGGGGTACAATCCACAATGCAAAAACTGAGCTCTTAAATATTAGCTGCGGTACAACAGATTCAAAAAATGAGCTCGTATACATTAGCTGGGGTACAATACACAATGCAAAAATGAGCTTGTATACATTAGCTGCGGTAATATAGACAATGCAAAAAATGAGCTCTAATACATTAGCTGGGGTACAATACACTTCAAAAAATGAGCTCAAACATTAGCTGTGATACAACACATGCAAAAACTGAGCTTGTAAATATTAGCTGCGGTATACAAAAAATGAGCTCGTATACATTAGCTGCGGTTCAATACACAATGCAAAAAATGAACTCTTATACATTAGCTGGGGTACAATACACAATGCAAAAAATGAGCTCAAACATTAGCTGTGATACAACACAATGCAAAAACTGAGCTCTTAAATATTAGCTGCGGTACGACAGATTCAAAAAATGAGCTCGTACACATTAGCTGGGGTACAATACACAATGCAAAAAATGAGCTCTTAAATATTAGCTGCAGTATAACAGATTCAAAAAATGAGCTCGTATACATTAGCTGGGGTACAATACACAATGCAAAAAATGAGCTCATATACATTAGCTGGGGTATAATACATCCTCTACCTTCACAGCTTTCAACTTGGTTGGAACACGTTGGCTGGAACACTTTGGCTGGAACACCTGGGCTGGAACACACTTGACATGAGTAGTACATTAGCTTTAACACATTAGCTGTAACACATCAGACCTAATACATGAGCTGCAGTACAACAGATACAAAAAATGAGCTCGTATACATTAGCTGGGGTACAATACACAATGCAAAAAATGAGCTCGTATACATTAGCTGGGGTATAATACATCCTCTACCTGCACAGCTTTAAACTTGGCTGGAACAAGTTGGCTGGAACTCTTTGGCTGGAACACCTGGGCTGGAACACCTGGGCTGGAACACACTTGACATGAGTAGTACATTAGCTTTAACACATTAGCTGTAACACATAAGACCTAATAGATTAGCTGCGGTACAACAGATAGAAAAAATGAGCTTGTATACATTAGCTGGGGTACAATACACAATGCAAAAATGAGCTTGTATACATTAGCTGCGGTACAACATTTTCAAAAAATGAGCTCGTATACATTAGCTGCGGTAATATACACAATGTAAAAACTGAGCTCTTAAATGTTAGCTGGGGTACAACATTTTCAAAAAATGAGCTTGTATACATTAGCTGCGGTAATATAGACAATGCAAAAAATGAGCTCTTATACATTAGCTGGGGTACAATACACTGCAAAAAATGAGCTCAAACATTAGCTGTGATACAACACATGCAAAAACTGAGCTTGTAAATATTAGCTGCGGTATACAAAAAATGAGCTCGTATACATTAGCTGGGGTACAATACACAATGCAAAAATGCGCTTGTATACATTAGCTGGGGTACAATCCACAATGCAAAAACTGAGCTCTTAAATATTAGCTGTGGTACAACAGATTCAAAAAATGAGCTCAAACATTAGCTGTGATACAACACGTGCAAAAACTGAGCTTGTAAATATTAGCTGCGGTAAAACAGATTCAAAAAATGAGCTCGTATACATTAGCTGGGGTAGAATACACAATGCAAAAAATGAGCTCTTAAACATTAGCTGGGGTACAATACACAATGCAAAAGATGAGCTCTTAAACATTACCTGTGATACAACACATGCAAAAACTGAGCTCTTAAATATTAGCTGCGGTACAACAGATTCAAAAAATGAGCTCGTATACATTAGCTGGGGTACAATACACAATGCAAAAAATGAGCTCTGATACATTAGCTGGGGTACAATAGACAATGAAAAAACTGAGCTCTTAAATATTAGCTGCGGTTCAACAGATTCAAAAAATGAGCTCGTATACATTAGCTGCGGTTCAATACACAATGCAAAAACTGAGCTCTTAAATATTAGCTGCGGTACGACAGATTCAAAAAATTAGCTCGTACACATTAGCTGGGGTACAATACACAATGCAAAAAATGAGCTCGTACACATTAGCGGGGGTACAATACACAATGCAAAAAATGAACTCTCATACATTAGCTGGGGTACAATACACAATGCAAAAACTGAGCTCTTAAATATTAGCTGGGGTACAACAGGTTAAAAAAATGAGCTCGTATACATTAGCTGCGGTTCAATACACAATGTAAAAAATGAACTCTGATACATTAGCTGGGGTACAATGCACAATGCAAAAAGTGAGCTCTTCAATTTTAGCTGCGGTACAACAGATACAAAAAATGAGCTCGTATACATTAGCTGGGGTACAATACACACTGTAAAAAATGAGCTCGTATACATTAGCTGGGGTACAATACACAATGCAAAAAAAGAGCTCAAAAATTAGCTGTGATACAACATGTGCAAAAACTGTGCTTTTAAATATTAGCTACGGTATACAACAAAATGAGCTTGTATACATTAGTTGGGGTACAATACACAATGCAAAAATGAGCTCGTATACATTAGCTGGGGTATAATACATCCTCTACCTTCACAGCTTTCAACTTGGTTGGAACACCTGGGCTGGAACACTTTGGCTGGAACACCTGGGCTGGAACACACTTGACATGAGTAGTACATTAGCTTTAACACATTAGCTGTAACACATCAGACCTAATACATGAGCTGCAGTACAACAGATACAAAAAATGAGCTCGTATACATTAGCTGGGGTACAAGAGAATATGAAAAAACTGAGCTCTTAAATGTAAGCTGCGCTTCAACAGATTCAAAAAATGAGTTCGTATACATTAGCTGCGGTTCAATACACAATGCAAAAAATGAACTCTTATACATTAGCTGGGGTACAATCCACAATGCAAAAAATGAGCTCTTAAACATTAGCTGCGGTACGACAGATTCAAAAAATGAGCTCTTATACATTAGCTGGGGTACAATCCACAATGCAAAAACTGAGCTCTTAAATATTAGCTGCGGTACAACAGATTCAAAAAATGAGCTCGTATACATTAGCTGGGGTATAATACATCCTCTACCTGCACAGCTTTCAACTTGGCTGGAACAAGTTGGCTGGAACTCTTTGGCTGGAACACCTGGGCTGGAACACCTGGGCTGGAACACCTGGGCTGAAACACACTTGACATGAGTAGTACATTAGCTTTAACACATTAGCTGTAACACATAAGACCTAATAGATTAGCTGCGGTACAACACATAGAAAAAATGAGCTCGTATACATTAGCTGGGGTACAATACACAATGCAAAAAATGAGCTCTTATACATTAGCTGGGGTACAATAGACAATGCAAAAACTGAGCTCTTAAACATTAGCTGGGGTACAATACACTGCAAAAAATGAGCTCAAACATCAGCTGTGATACAACACATGCAAAAACTGAGCTTGAAAATATTAGCTGCGGTATACAAAAAATGAGCTCGTATACATTAGCTGGGGTACAATACACAAAGCAAAAAATGAGCTCGTATACATTAGCTGGGGTATAATACATCCTCTACCTGCACAGCTTTCAACTTGGCTGGAACACGTTGGCTGGAACACCTGGTCTGGAACACCTGGGCTGGAACACACTTGACATGAGTAGTACATTAGCTTTAACACATTAGCTGTAACACATAAGAACTAATACATTTGCTGCAGTACAGCAGATTCAAAAAATGAGCTCGTATGCATTAGCTGGGGTATAATACACTTCAAAAAATGAGCTCAAACATTAGCTGTGATACAACACATGCAAAAACTGAGCTTGTAAATATTAGCTGCGGTATACAAAAGATGAGCTCGTATACATTAGCTGCGGTTCAATACACAATGCAAAAAATGAGCTCTTAAACATTAGCTGGGGTAAAATACACAATGCAAAAAACTGAGCTCTTAAATATTAGCTGCGGTACGACAGATTCAAAAAATGAGCTCGTACACATTAGCTGGGGTACAATACACAATGCAAAAAATGAGCTCTTAAACATTAGCTGGGGTACAATACACAATGCAAAAGATGAGCTCTTAAACATTACCTGTGATACAACACATGCAAAAACTGAGCTCTTAAATATTAGCTGCGGTACAACAGATTCAAAAAATGAGCTCGTATACATTAGCTGGGGTACAATAGACAATGAAAAAACTGAGCTCTTAAATATTAGCTGCGGTTCAAAAGATTCAAAAAATGAGCTCGTATACATTAGCTGCGGTTCAATACACAATGCAAAAAATGAACTCATACATTAGCTGGGGTACAATACACAATACAAAAACTGAGCTCTTAAATATTAGCTGCGGTACGACAGATTCAAAAAATGAGCTCGTACACATTAGCTGGGGTACAATACACAATGCAAAAACGGAGCTCTTAAATATTAGCTGCAGTACAACAGATTCAAAAAATGAGCTCGTACACATTAGCTGGGGTACAATACACAATGCAAAAAATGAACTCTCATACATTAGCTGGGGTACAATACACAATGCAAAAACTGAGCTCTTAAATATTAGCTGGGGTACAACAGGTTAAAAAAAATGAGCTTGTATACATTAGCTGCGGTTCAATACACAATGCAAAAAATGAACTCCGATACATTAGCTGGGGTACAAAGCACAATGCAAAAAGTGAGCTCTTCAATTTTAGCTGCGGTACAACAGATACAAAAAATGAGCTCGTATACATTAGCTGGGGTACAATACACACTGTAAAAAATGAGCTCGTATACATTAGCTGGGGTACAATACACAATGCAAAAAAAGAGCTCAAACATTAGCTGTGATACAACACGTGCAAAAACTGAGCTTGTAAATATTAGCTACGGTATACAACAAAATGAGCTCGTATACATTAGCTGGGGTACAATACACAATGCAAAAAATGAGCTCGTATACATTAGCTGGGGTATAATACATCCTCTACCTTCACAGCTTTCAACTTGGTTGGAACACGTTGGCTGGAAAGATTTGGCTGGAACACCTGGGCTGGAACACCTGGTCTGGAACACCTGGGCTGGAACACACTTGACATGAGTAGTACATTAGCTTTAACACATTAGCTGTAACACATAAGACCTAATACATTTGCTGCAGTACAGCAGATTCAAAAAATGAGCTCGTATACATTAGCTGGGGTAATATACACAATGCAAAAACGGAGCTCTTAAATATTAGCTGCAGTACAACAGATTCAAAAAATGAGCTTGTATACATTAGCTGCGGTTCAATACAATGCAAAAAATGAACTCTTATACATTAGCTGGGGTACAATACACAATGCAAAAAATGAGCTTGTATACATTAGCGGGGGTACAATCCACAATACAAAAACTGAGCTCTTAAATATTAGCTGCGGTACAACATTTTCAAAAAATGAGCTCGTATACATTAGCAGCGGTAATATAGACAATGCAAAAAATGAGCTCTTATACATTAGCTGGGGTACAATACACTTCAAAAAATGAGCTCAAAAATTAGCTGTGATACAACACATGCAAAAACTGAGCTTGTAAATATTAGCTGCGGTATACAAAAGATGAGCTCGTATACATTAGCTGCGGTTCAATACACAATGCAAAAAATGAATTCTTATACATTAGCTGGGGTACAATACACAATGCAAAAAATGAGCTCTTACACATTAGCTGGGGTACAATACACTATGCAAAAACTGAGCTCTTAAATATTAGCTGCAGTACAACAGATTCAAAAAATGAGCTCGTATACATTAGCTGGGGTACAATACACGATGCAAAAAATGAGCTCGTATACATTTGCTGGGGTATAATACATCCTCTACCTGCACAGCTTTCAACTTGGCTGGAACAAGTTGGCTGGAACACTTTGGCTGGAACACCTGGGCTGGAACACCTGGGCTGGAACACCTGGGCTGAAACACACTTGACATGAGTAGTACATTAGCTTTAACACATTAGCTGTAACACATAAGACCTAATAGATTAGCTGCGGTACAACAGATAGAAAAAATGAGCTCGTATACATTAGCTGGGGTACAATACACAATGCAAAAAATGAGCTCGTATACATTAGCTGGGGTACAATAGACAATGCAAAAACTGAGCTCAAACATTAGCTGGGGTACAATACACTGCAAAAAATGAGCTCAAACATCAGCTGTGATACAACACATGCAAAAACTGAGCTTGTAAATATTAGCTGCGGTATACAAAAAATGAGCTCGTATACATTAGCTGGGGTACAATACACAAAGCAAAAAATGAGCTCGTATACATTAGCTGGGGTATAATACATCCTCTACCTGCACAGCTTTCAACTTGGCTGGAACACGTTGGCTGGAACACTTTGGCTGGAACACCTGGGCTGGAACACCTGGTCTGGAACACCTGGGCTGGAACACACTTGACATGAGTAGTACATTAGCTTTAACACATTAGCTGTAACACATAAGACCTAATACATTTGCTGC
>NW_026559458.1:0-29836 GCF_022539595.1 Amphiprion ocellaris | reverse complement strand
TTCAACTACTCTGTCCACAGGCTCTTCATGCCTTATCTTGAGAGCACACAAAGTACTGTTGAGAGCGTGATACTGACAGCTCAGTACACTTGTGTTGACCTCATGAATATTCTCATCTTTCTCTTTGTATATATCATCATGTTTTTCTATACTATATAATCCGTGTTTCTTGTTTGCTACGTGTGAATAAAGAGAACGAATAGGGAAACTCAATGTACGACTGAGTGGGAATTGTAAGATGCTTGTGCATGTGTGCAGCAGGGTGCCACCCTCATCAACTATGGATTAAAAAGCTGTTATAGTGTGTTTTAATGGGTGTTTTTTGGAGGGAAGGATCGGCGTGACAGCATGCGGTCCAGGTTTGTGATGCGGTACTGTATGTGGGGCCACTTCAGGTCTTCAGCTGCTGAGGATTTAGACTGCCGTGCACACAGTTCTCCCAAAACTACCATTCAATGTGTTGAAATGTGCATGGAGGCAATCATCTGTTTGTATAATTGGCTGGTGATCTGTGATCACAGTAGCAGCTTCATTTCCAGCTCTTCCCTCCCTTCATCCACATTTACTGTATGTAACCCTTTGCATGCGTCCTTCTTCTTCAGCCGCTCTGAATTTGTTCTTAGTCTTTCAGGCAGCTTCAGCAGCATTTGAACAGGGATACTGTTTGATGTTTTGTCCTCATTCTTTCATTAGTTTGGATTGGATGTGATTATGTGGTTGAGGGATAGGTAGCTTTGTGCTCAGATTCTTTTTTTAGCTTTGATTTGAAGGCATTTTTAGCCATATCAGACTCAAACAGCTGCAGTTTTTGGTGCAATCCTGAATTCTCAAGGAACTTTGAGATTCATTAAATTAGCATTTTTACTATGTGGTCAAACACTCTAAATGAGCAATGATTTCTGTAAATGTTCGACTCATTCCCGTTGTCACACACTTCATTTCTTTTTGAGAGTTTGTCTGCCCAGCTTGGCTTTAGTTTACCGTGTGAGAATGAAGCATGTAATGCAAGTTACCCAAATTTCTTTAACACTAAGCAAGTATATGATAACAGAGCCTATTTATAGACAAATAAGTGCATATCTGACTGCTGATTCCTGCAAGATGTCTAATCTGTGTAACCAAACTAAATCCACTTAGATCTTTCATCACTTTGTCGCAAATACTTCACTGCTGCTGACAGCTCTGTATGAACATATGCGTATTGAGAAATTTTACCTGTAGAAGTTTATGTCTGTTCTTGTAGTTACACCTTAAAAATCACTTTGAGATTTGCAACAATAACAAAACCGGTAGAAGTACATCAACTGAACGTTTCTCATCTAAATATCATCTATATTCAGACTGCAAAATGTAGTGGCATTCAATGTTTGGATTAAAATGTAAATGGCATCTCAGTTCAGTGGGGTTTCTAACGTGGAGCAGCAGGTCTGCAGCAGTAGGTCATGGTGTGTCAGTGCTGACCCTTGTGTTCAGCACAAACATGCGGAGAAGGAGAACATCCAGACAGCTAATCAGGAGGAGGAAAGCAATAAGAAGCATACTGGATCATGTTGTAAGCCTGATCACAGATATGATTAATTATTGATTTGAAATGTCAGGCTGAAAAGTAATGACTTGGGACCAAAATGGAAGCAGCTAAATTCCTGTATTCCATGATGTGCCATGCTATTCACATTTATACTCCCCTCACTGTGGTGGCATATCACATGCACATGACACATCATTAAGACCTCCCATCACAGACTTGGTCCCCAGGCCTCTGCTACGGTTTTTTCCCTCCAACTTGTAAAATGGCTGACCACTGACAGGACTACAGGTCCTTCAGCGACAGCTTACTTGATGTGGAAGTTGTTTTTAATGTATTATACCTGCCCAGGCAGGTATAATGAACAAAGCTGGATCTACAAAGAGGGAAAATGATTGACAAGGAAACAAAGCATATATTACTATGAGGTTTTTGATTGGCAGAAAGTTAGAAGATCTTATGCTTCCATTTTTAGGGATGAAGGGAAAAAATAGACTGTATTATGTAATTCTTATTATTTTTTGGCAGCAGGTTTATGTTGTGTAGATAAAATTTAACTCACAACCAAGCAGCGTATGTACACAGCTTGATTGCTGTCAGTCACTCACCAAGTAAAGAGGTAATGTGAGGACAGCATGCTGCATGTTTTAACCAGGCTTGTATGTATAATTGTCATTCAGTAAAAACAGACTTAATAAAAGGTTATATTGTTGTTTTTGATCAGATAACACATCCTGAAATAAAAATACTTCTGAACCACACTAAGTGAAGAGGATATACCGTAAATCCCCCAAAAACATCTGTTGTGTCCACTGGAGGAACATTTTAGATGCACGCTTCTGTTTTATTTTTTTACGTCTAAATGCATGAATAAACACGTGTGTGTTATGTGAGTGTATAGGACATGTCAGTGATGGTTCTGTCAGCTTTCCTTCGCCTGTCATTTCCAGCTCGTCCTCTGTGCTGTGACCTTGTTCACGCCTCTCACAGAGTCCTGAGATGCCCCTCTGGTCGCTGGATGAGAGGCTGGACTCACGTTTGAATCCAGCTCACTCTGTCTCCTGCCTGCTGCTCTGTTACAGTAGCTGCTGTTGCTCCAGCGGCAGCAGCAGGTGTGTCTAACCTCCTGTGCTGCCCCCCCTCCTTCCCTGTTCCCTTATCACTGCAGTACGGCAGCTCTGCCTGGGAGGCTGCCATTCCATTGTTCCTCGCACCCCCTTCACCTATCGGTGCTCCTGTGGGCGCTGGCGCCGCTCTGCCCGCCCACCCGGTTGGAAGGGACTGGCTCCAAATCACTGTGATACTTGGCACTTAGGTGCCCTGAGCAGGTTACACGTATGGCTTTCTATCTCTTCTCTCCCTGGACAGAGCTTTCTACACTCTCTGCTGCAGGACCGCCGCATCTTGTTACTGCCTGTGCTGCCAGTCTGCCGCCCTCTGCTGCACTCAAACCAAATTGTCTAACCCATTCTCAACTGTTTGCTAGCGTCTCACTCCTGCCCCTGTTGATTTGTTCCATGCCAGTCCTGCCTTTGCGTAGCTTTATCACAACACTCTGCTGCACCCCTGCTAATGCACATATTTTATCACTGCGCTGAGACAGACACACCTGGAACTTTTAGAGAGGCGTTATTGGTTGTCACAGAGTGGACGCTGCAGACTCTTTCAGCGTCTCACAACACATTTATTTGTTCAAGAAGGACATCGTTAATACAGTCAGATACAGTGTGTACAATTCAAATGCACACAAAGTCACAACCAGATTGAATTAGCAAAACATTTCCACATATGTCACCAGAATAACGTAGTTTTACTTAACCTGAATAGCTTACCATAACATAACACTCCATACCAAACCATTTAAAGGAGTAAAACCTACTAAACTCAGCTTTTTTACTCTTTTAAATTATGTTACAAACAAGTGATATCTCTTCTTTGCAGGATTTGAAAAATCTTTCACCTCTCACAGAAGAATATGAAGCACAAGCTGTCCCTGATTGTGCAGGCGTTCAGTCCGTTGAGCCCATATATATATGAGCCCATATATGAGCTATCTTGTGAATGTGTGTGCCTTAAAGAGAGGGTGAGAGAGAGAAAGAGGGAGGGCAGGGTAGAGAAACTGAGCAGTGGTAAGAAAGTCCTCCTAATTCTGTTTGGCAGAAACTGCGCTATTTGACCATATGTGCACAGAGCAGACTTCCATCATAAAATGACTGCTTTGCACATGCTCACATTGACTCCAAACACACTGTTTTCATAGAAGATGTCCTGAACACAATTAGGTTGCATAGATAGATAATGTTCCAGTGTCATGAATTATTTAAAAATGTCTGTAATTGTCCCCTTTTAAGTGCTTTTGTGGCACAACAGACGCGCAGATTAAGATATTGTGATGATTTTAGGTTTTCATGCAGTGGAACATATGGTGTAGAAGGGAAGAATACGAACTCAGAAAGTATATTTCAGCTTCTATGGAAATGTTATTGCTGTATTGAACCGTGAAAAAACAAGTGGATGTGAGTAGGTGGAGGCCAGAGTGATACAGCAGTGAGTTCAGAAGGGCTTCGATCCTCTCAGACACTCTGCAAGAAACACAACATACTAATGAAATCTTAAACACCATGAAGGAAACAAGCTGTCCCTCGAGAATACATCCATGCATCGGAGGTTGCCACTTTTACTTTTTCACTTGTGTCTCTGGATATACATGTACTGTAGGTTTGCAGTGATTGTGTTTTCAAGGTCAAAGGCTGCTTTGCGTCAGGGTTAAAATGTTGTCAGCTTTTTATCTGATGTTCACCTTTTCAGATCAGCGTAGACAACCTTCTCTCCCAACCGTGTGACAGATGTACAGAAGTATGCAACTAACAACAATATTTAGTGAGCATGTATGAGGTTCAAGGCAAAGCAGAAAAAAATGGTAAGAATTTCAGTCCTGATATCAGATTCAACTATGTGGCTGGAAATAACACTCACAGACCATACTGTTAGAGACATCTGTGAAATCTACTCTAGTCGAATACAACATCCCTGCTATAAATTGTACTTTTACAAAGCTTCTGCATGTTCAGTTGTTGTAGATGTTGTCAAAAAGGCACTTTTGTCTTGTCATAGTAGATGGTGTTCTTAATATTGCTTCCCCATCATGTGTGTTAATGTGATGGACAAAAATGTAGGAATACCTTTAAATGCAGTGCAGTCACATGACAGAAAGTGGAATGATTACCTTTTTGACAGCATCAGCAAAATGCGACAAAACAAAAGCTTTGTAAACATAGAATTTATGGCAGAACTGTTGTATTGGATTGCATCAGATTTCACAGGCGTATCTAATTAAGTGGCCGGAAAATAAATATTTCATGTGAGACTGAAATGTGTTGCCAGATTTTAGAAGCAGTCAGTCCTTGAATGAGTAATGACGTTTTTCTGAACAGGACAAACTATTAAAGCAGTGCATGTGACAATAAAGCATACTGTGCTTTAACAAAGAGACAGCACAATAACAGGAGTGTTGTACTACATACAGTACAGCAGGCTCATGCAGCAATTCACCCCTCAAAAATGAATCAACTTTCCACCACCAGGACATGAAATTATCCGCTTATCCAATGACATATCACTAAAGTAAAATGGCGCAATAACATTAGACATTTATTGCTTCCAGACAATGTGTCTTTATGACTTAAGTGATCCTTGAATTTGTCCCCTAGTGTGACCAGCCACCGTGGGTTTGGTACTTTTGGTTTTAAGGTAAACATCTAAACAACTACTGCATAGATTGTCATTACATTGATGCAGATATGTATATCCCTCCTTCCATATAACAACAGCACTGGGTCAAAACTTCAATTCGTGCAATACTTCAGCTCAGATATCTGCAGAACTGCTGACTTGCTGCATTACTTTCACATTGTAGTCACGAATAGGAGAAGAGCCTTGCCTTTCCTGGTAGACTGTGGTGAATTATCTTCACAGCAGCAGAGTAGACATAGATTGCATGACATGGTGCAGTTTGCACATGGAATGTAGAAAGATTTCAGGCACTCGGTGATGAAGGCCAGATGTTTCAGTTATGCATAGGAAGTCAGCTGTCTACAGTTGCTACTGGGTACTATATGACACTGATGCAGCCCGGCACCAGCACTGGTACCTACTGTATAATCAAATTTAAGAAAGCCCTCTCACTTATTACGGCTTGTGTATAACCAATACACGTACCAGGCTTGAAGAACACTCATCAAAGAACATCAAATAAACAGAAGAGCATAAATAGAAGCAGTATATGAGTAAGTAAGTAAGACGAGTTTCTCATGAATCACCTGGTTACAGTTTGCATAGCAACTAATCCGTTTTCTCATGAAGCAATAAGCCTTGACAGAGACAGAGAGGTTGACGAGCATGTTGATTATAATGACTGAAGCAAAAGTAAGCTACTGTAATATGTTACATTTCAGGTTTAGATTTTTTGATTTTTGGAGTAAATGTTTGTCCATGAAATGAAATCAGTCGGCAGCTGTTGTGTTTTTAAAGCTCCTTTTGAAGAAAAAAAAAACTGCCTCACAAACAGAGGTAAAAACAAGGCTCAGCTGCTGAAAATGTTTTGAATATTTTACCCCAAAACAGTGAAAAGAAAATCAACTGATTACTGAATTCTGCAGTTTTGAATTTTGGTGGTTGCTGCATGCATGGAGGGATGTAAACCTATACAGGAACAGTGCACATATTCTGAAACTCCTCTCCTCCTCCTCCTCCTCCTGCTGTGGAGCGTTTCCCTTGTTCCCTTTTCCTCCTCGTCCTGTGCGCAGTCACACACACTCGCAGCCTGTTGGTGTCACACACACACACACACACACACACGTACAAAAACACACCGTCTTTTGTTTGGAGTCAGACGGCATTGAAGGCAGATCCTGTGGCCCTTCTGAGGAGAATGTTAATATGCCTGCTCTGGTCTCTCTGGGGATGCAGAGAATGGACTGTGGCTGCTAATGCACTGTCACACTAACCCCACTAGCTGCTCTCACACAGTTAGCAGCAGCAGCAGCAGCAGCACTGAAATGTACTGAACTACACTCACAACTTGCTGAATATTTAGGAGCTGATCTATGTAAAGTGGCTAACTTGACCACATGTTTCTGTGTCTGTAAAATGTTATATCAGGTTGTGTGTATGTTTCACTTTCTGTACCTCTTTATTTATGAGGACTCATTACAAGCCGTTTGTAAACCTAATGGCGTCATAACAAGCATACTTATAGGGTTTAGCCAAGTCAAAATGTCTTTGTGGAGTTTAGTCTCAGTGCGATTTGAGCAAGTTCAACTCTTTTCAATTTGGTTATAGGAGATATTTTGCTTGTGGTTCAGTGAAATTATCCTACTTTAACTGTGGTCAGCAGAGTGGAAGGAAAATGTACTTAGAAAGCCAAAGTGGTTTGTGTATTATCCATTTATTCAGTTCTTTCTTTCAGAGCAGAAATTGAAAAAAAAGATTTCCTTTTTTTTCTTTTCTTTTTGAGGGTATCAGAAGTTGGGAAGTAAAATAGGATTTTTTAAAAAAATTTCACACAGGTTTGCCGTCTTCACACTGTGTACCTTATGAACAGAAGTTGAGCACTTCCAAGATATTCAGAGCTGGTCATTCAGCTTTCTCACACTAGAATCAGTCATTCAGTAACAACTGTTAAACATGGTGAGTTTTCATTATTTGCATTGTGGATTAAGTGCACATATTCAGGGGTGGAAGGAATGAATTACAGCTGCTTATGCTACAATTATTTAGTAGTTTTTTAGGGGAACTTCTATTTTTTATCGTATTTTTCAAGTTTGTAATTTTGCTCTTTGTTATGCATTACACTGTGTGATCTGCTGTGTTGCTTTTAAAATCACGATTTGCTACTCAGTAGGGCTCAGTTATTTTAATTGTCTATTAATCTCTTGATTGTTTTCTTCATTATTTGATACATTTTTTGGTCAATAAAATGTTGATCAATGTACCCAAGATGACATCCTCAAAGGCGTTGATTTGTCCACAACCAAAAGATTTTCTTTTCTTTTTCTTTAAAGAAACCACAAAATATTCAAATTAAATACAACTTTTCTTAAAAAAAAAATTCTAATGCATAAACTGATTGCCAAATAGTTGCTGATTAATATAATAGTCGACAAAGAATCAATTAATTGATTAGTTGTTGCAGCTTTATTCCTGTTTTATTCCTACATTTTGGACCAATATCCAAACCTACATTTCTGCATTTTTGTTACCAGTCAGGTTATCTGATTGCAAATGAGCCAATGGAAACCATCACATGTGGATGAAAAAAAAGGTCACAGAACAGCTACAGTTGGCTCCGATTTTGGGAAGGTGATTGAAGACTGACCGTTGCACATCTAAACGAAGCCAGAGAGACTCATCAGCTCCTGCTGAAACTGAACAAAAGGTGAAGAAAGTCAACTGTGCAAGACATGCTAGGATGTCCAAGAGTTCTGTTAGTTTCCGAGAAGTTTACACTGTTGAATACATGTTTTAAAAAATCACATTTTCAGTTTTATTTTAATAGACTAAACCCCTACTTCATCTCTATATTTGTTTAGAAAACAAACAATAAATGTCATAGCTTTTATTATTTATCAGAGAAATGTGATTTGTTACTTTCCAAGTGCATCTAGCTTTTTGATTGAATGCTACTGATAATGCAACCATCAACAGTCAGGAAGTAACTAATATTTACCGAATACTTTGCAGTTTTACTCAAGTATTTTTAACACCAGTAGTTTCACTTGTAGTTGGGGAATATTTCAGGTACTTTCAACACTGACTATATTATATTTAAATGATCCTTTAAAGATTTTTTTTTTTCTATTAAGGGATAATGCTTTTAGATTGAGAACAAAAAAAAAGAAACTCAGCTCAGACCCAGGTCCTATTAGTTCATTTGTGCTGTGGAAGTCCATCACACAGTCTTCTTCAGCTGGATCCACCATTGTCTAATTTTTTCGTGTCAACCTGCATCAACATGCATCAGCGCTTCAGAAAAAAAGCAACAATTGCTCTTTGGGTTTTGACTACTTCTGTCTGTATGGTGCATGCGTGTCAGACTTAATTCAGTGCCAGACAGTGCAGCTCTTTAACAAATGAGCATGAATGAACACGACTGTAACAAATACAGTTTCTAAAGATAGATTTCTGGTTCCACCCATAATATGTCTCATATTAAGTTGGGATGATTGTTTTGTTATGTTAAATGACATCAAGCTTCTTTTAAAATTTCTTGCAGACTCTCTTGTAGATATGTTGTGTAAAATCAAGTTGTTTTTGCTTTTGTGGTCACTAATTCAGAAGACATTTGACTTCTTTGATCAAACAGACAAAAAAAACAACTTTTCCAAACCCTACACCCTCTAAATCCAATAACTGTCAAACACACGTGATGCAGCTGGAAGCACCAACCATACATGTTATCAACACCTATTGCCACCTCTGCAGCGCTGATGCACATGTTTAGCGTCATGTTACTGATAATGTCTGACCTGTTTCATCATCACTTGACTTGTTTTTTCAGTTTCTGATGTCATGTTTTCCTAACACCCACTCAGTCATGGTCAGGCAACAGAAAATCCTTTGCATCAATAAACTCTTAATGCTGTCAGTGAACTTTCCTGTGCTACGCTGCATAGTTGAGGTTTTTTTTTTCCTTTTTGCCCATTCATTACTTTTCCTCCCTGTTTCCCAGCTCCTTTCATAATGAATGGCAAGGTACGATAATAGCATTCAGGTTGCCATAGAAATGAGACCGAGGCTCTGCATGTGATCTTTTTTTTTTTTTTGAAGCATAAAGACTCTGAGGCAAACTCTTTCCCCCCATCCTCACAGTGAGCTCTGCAGTTTGCCTCCATCTTTTCCTCTCGCCTGTTGCTGTTTCATGTGATTTGATGCAATTAAGTAACAGTCATATAAATAATTTGATTTCCGCCACGCGAGCGCGTTCACATATGACTGGCACCTCGAACAGTCCGGACAGTTTGAGCTCTGAGGTGATCTGTGGCCGCACGCTTAAATAACAAACACCCGGGCAACTTTTCAAAAATGAGTCTGATGCTGAAGAACGGTCCAAGACTCGAGGGAGCAGATGGAGCTTTTTCGCCACACGAGGCATCCGCCCAACTCAGGTCCCTTCCCTGCATTGAGCATCTCCGTGCAGCTGCTAGTGTGGTCGTTGAAACTGAGCTCTTGTGATCTCAGCTCCCCGTCAGCAGCTGCTCTCAGGCTAAACAAAGTATTGATCCAGTCTGTCATTTTCACACTCTTGTATATGGAGGTCGGGGATGATCCCGGACGCATTTATGTCGCGTTTGTGGTGTCAAAGAGCGGCTTGGTGATAAAGTGATGGGTTGTAACTACCGGTGCTACACCTCCATTAGACATTATGTGCTCCTGTGCTTGTACATGTACTTTATGGATTAGATGAGGCTGAGATAAACAATGCTGATCTCAAAATACAGCACATGTGACAAATAATAATATGACTGCAGGTACAAAACATCGATAACCTACAATCTATGCTGCACCTGTGTGTAGAGTAATGACAGCCTCCAGTTGTACACAGTTTTCAGTCTGTGATAGAATAAATATATGCTGTCAAAAATATGCAAACAATTAATAACTGTTTATTAATCTTTCAATGGTCCTTTGGAGTTTTTTTTTATTTTTTATTTTTATTTTTTTACCATGATTAGTCTCTTTCTCTCTTTTAAAACCAAATCTTGAAAAAATTATAAAGCTGTCAGGTGCCACAAAAGGCAATTTTTCTATTGATGAATCTAAACAATTCATTTTCCTAAAAAATCCAAAATCAACCATTTCAATTAAGTTCATTTTATTTTTTACTTTTGAGCATTATGAAGTCATTTAACAGCTCCAAGGACAAAATATAATAAAGGCTGCAGCTGGTTTGTGTTTTCTGGCGATGTATCTTCCAGAATAGCACCTGTGTGTTTTCTCTTTCTCTTCAGGTGCTCTTGTGTTGCAGTCGTGCTGCTGTAATATGCCATAAAACTTTGCATAGTGTCTTGTTTTGTAAGAATTCAAAGTAATCCCATACTTTCAAGGTCTAGGATTGGACTGCTGCCGCTGTATGAGTTTTATTTAAAGGGTAACTTCATTACCTTTACTTTTAACCTCTTATCATTATAAAGTCCATCTGATATCAATTCAAGATTGTTTTTTCCACTGATACTTCAACTGCCATTGCTAAAATGACCAAGCTGTGGTTTTATTTGATTTGTTACACCTCGATGCAAAACAAAAAAATTCCAGAGCAATTCAGTTGAGAAGGGATGTGAATTTGGACACAAAGTGCCTCCATCAGACTGTAGCAGTTAAAATGTTTCAATGAATGCAGTTGACCAATGACTGGAGCCTTAAATGACGTCATGATGCAACAATGACATCATGATAATAAAGAAAAACAATAATAAATCTGAGTATTTTAGAGACAACACTGAAAAACCATGCGTTAGTTTGAAATATTGACTTATTTTGAGCATGGACGTCATTAATTATGACGAGTAATCGCGACAGTCCTAAAAAGCGGAATTGAAATATTATTAGTTAACTTGTTGTCATCCTGACCTCCTCGTTTTCAGTGACAAAATGCCACATAAAGCCACTGAGAGCTATTTTAAGTTCTTGTTTACATGATTAAACGTTAATACTGAAATGAGCAACAATCTAAGTTTTTTAAACAGTATCTGTGTTTTATTAAAACTTTTGACTGGGGACTAAAACTGATTCACATGTGAGTTAGTAAAAGACTGTTGCTGCTTGTGTAGCCACTATTTCTAATATTTTAAAATGTCACGGATTTGCATAAAAGTCAAATGTTGGTTATTAATTTATCAGCCTGTGTCTCTCATTGGTAAAGTGCTTGAAACCTTTCATCTGGGTAATTTTCCTTTCACATCTTGACATTTAATGATGACAAGGACGAGATCTGTCGTCGGTAGACTCGGCAGATCTACAGAGCCGTGCAATCTTCTCATCTTGTTTATTTTTTAAGTGAGGTCAGAGCGCCTACAGAAAGCACCCTTCACTTCTCCTTCCCTGCAGATATTGCACTTGGTGGTTTTACTGTTTTACTGCAGCCTCTTATGTTTTGATTTTTATTTGGTAGTTTGTTTGGTAGTAGTGTAATTAGCCAATATGCTGCTTTATGAACAGCTGTATTAAAAAGCAAACAGCATATCCAAAGTCACTCAGGTGCAGCAGCAAAGTGCTTCAGGTTCCTTGGTGTTGTCTCAGTCTGAGCTACAAATTCATTCCACTCAGTCAGTAAATCTATTGGTGGTCGATGGTGTCCAGAGGGCCACATGAAGTTCATTTCTGACTTCAGATTGGCTGTTTTCTCATGAATTGACTGGTAATTTACAGGAAACCTGCTCATGAAACATCCAGATTGAAGCAGGACTTAAATATCTGCTTCAGTGTCACCACTTCTAAAGAAGAAAATAAAATGTGTACATTTAAATCTATCGTTCGTGTAAAAGAGCCTCTACAAGTTGTAAATCATTATTGTTTATTGTCTTGATTACCTGCTCAGTCTGTGAGTGAGTGCATTAGTGCTAATACAGCTATCATTTCAATATTAATGACTGAAAGCTCCTCCTGCGCTGCTTGGCCAGCGTTGCATGTTGGCCAAAAGGGTTTCAAACAAAAAAAAAAAAATCACAGCTTGGACAAACATTCTTCTACTAAAACTGTATCTGAAAATAACTGAAACAGAAGCTGAGGCCTCCCACGTAGAATTTAGTTAAAACATTTTAGAAAAGTCGTCCTTTTCCTCCTGTACAGTAATTACAGAGAGCAGCAGAATGCAGGCAAACATGTAGAAATAAGCAGGAACCAGAAGGTTTGCAGGAACTGTTTGCTTGAATACAACCACAAATTTGCCACTTAGCTGATTTGTGTTTGAAAATGTGGGCATCTTTTGCTCCTGTCACATTTGTATTCTGTTTTTACACTGTGGGCTCATTTTTCACTGCAATATAAAGTCCAGCACCTCTGTGGGAGTAGCACAACCATGACTAGAAGCAAAGAGAACTCAAGAATTTCTTTTGTGCTGTGTAGAAGTTGTAATACCAGGAAAAAAACAAAGGTTGAATTTCTATAGATATTTTAGTAAAAAAATTGAAAAAACCTGGAATCAGCATGTGGAAAATATTTCCAAGTGCTCACAGGTGTTACCAATGCTGCAGGATAAAATGATGACTCTACATACCGCAGATATTTGACTACTTGCATTTTTACAACCTCTACTGTGCATTTTTCATTGGATATTTCATCATGCTGAATGTCTCTTCCAACAACTTGTTCATGCGTATGCCGATTCTATTTATTTTATAGATCCAGTATGTTCTGGTTTCCTCTTGTTGTTTAGTGTCTTCTCTGAGTAGACACAGCCTGCAGTTCAGCTGAAAAATCTCTGCATTTTAGTCACATGGTTGTTGGTCACAGCCGAGCCATTCATGTTTTGTTTTGTTTTTTCAGAACTGGTGCAAACGGTTCATTTTGATTTTTAAATGTGACATGGAGAATAAAGTAATTTTAATTAAATATCACAATTTTAGGGTGCAGATTTGGTTAATTTTCCTGACAGAACTGTATGTCGCACATGCTTAGTTCGAGTACCAAATTTGAAGTTAAAAGTTCTTTTTGTGTTTTTACAGTTTCTGGCTCTGATAAATTGTGTAATTCCTGGTTTGTTTGTTTGTTTGTTTGTTTTTTTAAAGAGAGCATACCTTACAAATCTGCTGGTGGGTTTTAAGTTTCAGAGAGTTAAATAACTCACTGGTCCTTAAGAGATTTACTTTCTCTATAAAACAGTTTTTACTCTGGTGTCACTGAGCAGAATTGCACAGAGTAATAATGATAATCACCTTATTCAGACTCACCCATGGATGAAATATCTGCCAGATAAAGAACCTGGGTCATCATTGTCACTATTTGTTAGAGTTTTTTTTTTTTTAACTCGTACTTTTACTTCTCATGTAACACTAGATGAAAACCAGGGCATTTATTTAAATGAAACAAAACTGAATTAAACTGAATAATTCTGTCGGTGGATCTCCCACAGTGCAAACATCCAGTCACTCCCCAGTGCATCTTTTTCTTCAGTGAACATATTTGTTTCCATTTCTAACTCGCTGTAATAAAAGCACAGCAGAGAGAGCAGTGTATATATATTTTTTCACACATATATATTTGTTTTGTGCCTTTATTGAAAGGGATAGTGAAGAGACAAAGAAAATATGCATGAAAATAACAGGAAAATGACACACTGCTCTGTTTCATGCCAGAGCCTCGCTGCTCAGAACATTAACATCCATGTCATTACACACCCGAACCGCTCGACTATCGGGTTGCCCTGTGAGGTCAGTACATTTTAATATACCTGTGATGCAACCTTTGAAATGTGCTGCACGTAAATAACATGCTTTGAACATGAACTGACTGCCTCGTCACGCTCACGTCTCAACAGTCTATTTGCTATTCATACTATCATCAAACCAGATCAGTGTGGGCTGAGGGAGTTTGTCTCGGTACGTCTGCTGATAAATACCTAAAGCTGCTCAGTTTCAACGCAGCTTAAAGGATTGAATCACACTTCAAGTTTTCAAAAACTGTTGTCATGCATGTTGAGTTTTTGTCAACGATTTCTGTTGTTTTTGAGTCCGTGTGGCATCAGGTCAGTTTAAGTTTTCCTTTAGTTCTAGTTGCAACTACTCGGATAGCCAGGAAGTTTCTTGCACATCCACACTGTTGATCCACCGAGATCCTCCTGTAAAGATGAACACACAGTTTGTAGCAACACCCATTGAATGGATTTGCTGCATAAGAATGAAGGCATCCAAAACAATCCACCCTTAATCCTGCTCTTGCTGGGTCATGTTTGCTTGTGGCCTTCTTCTCAGCGTTCCATGTAATCGCAGTGGTTCTCAGCAGTTTAACAAAGCTCATCATGTTAGTTAAAGTTTGGTTTTAAGTATCATGAAATCTCACGGCGGCCTTCATCATCAGCACCATGTTTTCATCTTTTCTGTCTCAACTTAAATGCACCTGTAGCTGGCTGGCTAGCTAGCATTAAAGACGACCACGCTGAGGAGTCCATCTTCCTGTCATGGACTGTTTTTTTCGCAGGTCTCTGTGGCCATTGCAACCAAAGGCTCTTTTGGCCAAAGTCCACGTGGCACAAAAAGGCCGCGGCATTCCTGATGTCTGTGGCTAATCTGCGGTGTCAGCTTGTGTTAACGCCGCACCGCCAAATTTGAGGGCACACAGTGCCGGCGAATATTAAAAACTCCCATCAGCAGCATTCCTCCAGAGGAGGGCGGGTCTGATGCGAGCAAGGGTCACCTAAGGTTGAACAGGGGTTGTGTGTTCGAGCTGCTCCTACTGTAACGGTTTGATCCGCTGGACAGGAGGTGGGGCAGACGCAGGATGGAGGGAACACACTTCAAAGAGAGAGTGCTTTCTCCTTGTCCATCTTCATTGAAACTGGGCTAAATGAGCTTTGTGGGGGATGTTGTTCCTGCTGTTAGACAATTCAGAGACTCGACGGAAGATGCCGAAAACGACAGGAGGTCATATGGCTAGTTAATTATCTGCTTCTCAACCTGCCAGACGCTTTCTGTATCCCACCCCAATTGACCTATAATAGCCATGAGATATTGTTCTGCTAAATTTGAGAAGTCTAGCAAGTGTGGGACTGTCCCTGCAATTGCCTCATGTCAAATTTCACACAGCCATGAGACGGAGTCTTTGTACTTGAGTGCAGGCATCTCTCCTCAGATATCCAACTGTGCAGCTTCCTCGTCTAATGTCAGTAGAGTCTGAAGACTGAGACTGCTAGCTTGTTTGCTTTGTATGTATATGCATGCATATATATATATATATATATATATATATATATATATATATATATATATATATATATATATATATATATATATATATATATAAAATTAAAAAAAATAAATATATAATTTTTTTTTTTTTTTTTGTATGTATTAAAAAAATACACGCAGACTCTTAACCCAGCGTACTGTGACCCACACCTGAGCTCGCTATGAGCCATACAATAAGCTGAAAAATTCAGTGTATTTCTGGCTGTCTGAGGCTGCTGTGCAGACAAGTAACATGTGCTCTGCTCTCCCCAACTCCCAGAGGGGCAAGGACAGGAATGCACCGAGGGTCAGGGGTCGGACAGCCATGTACACGTGCAGCGTTGTAGCCTGGCAACAGGTGCTGTGCAAGAGCCGCAGCCAAGTCATTAAAGATCGCAGCAAACCTTGAATCAAGCTTCCATTTCATCCAACATGACATTTCCTCATTCCTGTCTTTCATCTCTTGTTTGTATAACTTCTATTTTAGAAGATAACTGCATCTCAAAATATTCAGCCTTCTCTTTTATTATTTTCTTGTTTGTTGAAACTGTTAAACAAGCCGAGCTACGACTGCAACGTCTGCACAGAGAAGCTCATAGCTGAGAGGTTGGTAGTGTCTCGGGGAAATGATAGCTCTGTGCCAAGGTATTCCTTCTCCCTCCTGAGAGAGGCCCCGCCATTCAGCGCTGTGAGGTCAACAAGTACAGACCATTACCCACAATGCCCCTGAACCGAGAGAGAGAGAGAGAGAGAGAAAAAAAACCTTAAATATGCAGGGCTGTTCCTTTAAGATGGTAAGACAGGAGCTGCCTGAATGCACTCAGAGACATAGCAGCAGCCAAGATGGAGAAGAGGAGGGAGAGGGGAAAACAGGAGGACAGAAAACAAAGATGTTCCCGAGATGTGGAAAAGGGACAATCTTGTGTTTCCCTGCTTCGGCGGCGAAGCTGTTGATATTGTAAAATTATGGGTGTCAGTTTGCTGATTGCACCGCTCAGAGAAAAGGAGTCTTGTTGCTAGGAGAGGAGTGATTCAGCCTTCTCTTATTGGCCGCTAGGATGCGTAAGACGGCCCAATGAGAGCCCTCCCCTGAACGGCAGTGCAATAGTAGAGCTACCCCCACATGCAGACCTGATTAATATGTCAGACATGTTTTATGGGTTAACGTGAATCAGGCTGGATGTATTGAAAAGACTGCAGCAGGGATTTTGTGTGGCTGTGTGCTTTGTGTGTGTGTGTAAGTCTATACAACATGCGTGCCAAAGGCCACGCTGACATCTCATGCACGGCACAGCGAGGTCAAACGATGCTCTCCATTCCAAAAAATGTTCACAAGCGCAGCGCACTCACTGTAGTAATGAACTAACTCAAAACAGACTGGAGTAGAAATAGGAAATAGGATTCCTCACATGAACATGATTATCACGAGAATGCAGCGCACAGAAGAGGAACACAAGTGAAAAACTTAACTCTCTTTTAGTCAACTGATGTTACTTCAAAGAGGACACGGGCTGCAGTAGATTTACAACACACTGTACAGTTGTTCACATGTTGTGGATCTCAAAACAAATCTGCCAGGGAAATATGTTTTTTCTTTCTTTATTTTTTACCTGACACTAAAAAAAAAATGTCATTTTTTTTCCCTCTTTGACAGGTTCAGCAAGTCAGATTTTTTTCTGCAGTAGAAGTCTGATTCTCTCTGCAAGCAGTGCTGGAATTGACAAGAAAATACACCATTTTGAGGAAAAAGCTTGTTTGCTGTGCTACCCACAGTCAGACGAGACACTTTTTGTTCTTTGTAGAGACAATAGAGTCCAAGGCTTGTTTTGCACAAAGACTACAGACAGGGGAGGAACCCTTTTTGAACGTGAAATAAATACTCAGAAATAGTTACTTTTCCTTTTGAACCCTCTGAACCCCAAGCCATTTCTGGCTGATTTATTCCCTCCTATCGCATTTTTCCTCAGTGTGGACTCATTTTCACTGCAACATAAAATCTGCACCTCTATAGAAACAGTAGAGGGAACTCAAGAATGTCCAATAAATAGAAAAAAACAAAAACTGAATTTCTTTCTTTATTTACTGAAAATCTGAAAATCCTAGAATCCACATGTACATCATTTTCCCAAGTGCCCACTTGTGCTCCATTTCAAGGAAAAAAGGTCTCTCTACATACTTTAGATATTTCACAGCTTACATTTTTAATTTGTTTCTATATTTGTCTCCTATCTGCTGGGTAATATGATCAATATGATCTGCAATTCAGCCAAAATCTCAGAATTTTTGCCATGTGATTGTTGGTCATAGCTGAGTCACTGATGATTCCATGGTTGCAGTGAGGAGCGCAGAATATTTTGTTTTTGACAGAATCGGGTTAGAGCAAATTGTTTATTTTAAAAAATTTTTAATGACACTTGTAGGTTAAAGCAATTTTGGAGACATATTGTGATTTAAAGCTTAGATTTAGGTAATGTTCCCAATGAAACAGCTCATCACAGATGAACAGTTCAAAGACTGTAGAAAAGTTAGAAATTCAACTATTCTTTCTTTTTTTACAGTCTGGCTCTAAAAAATGGTGTCATTTTCATGATTTTTTAAAAGGCAACATGCCTTTCAAACCCATCAGCATATTTTGGGGTTCAGTGAGTTCATAACTCTGCATTCTTCACTGCATCGCTGGTCTGTTATATAGTCCAACCTTATCTGCTGTAATGCACCTGGGCCATGATAGTGTGACCACATAAAAATAATACCGGGATCCTGACACTGAAGCAGCTTAATGGAATCACCAGCCATCATTAACTTCAGTACTTGCAGCCTATTTATACTTTATAAAGAGAACTTACACTCACTGTGCCTATTCAGCGTCCAGCTCATCAACACTTTTATCCACCAACAGAAGAAAACATGTCTCAAAGCTGTGAAAAAGAGCAGCAGAAGATGTTTTGAAAGAGAAGAAACGGTGAGGGTAGTGTTTATCTTACCTTTAGAGGCCAGTGTGCCTTCCTAGCTGCAAAACTAAACTAAACAAAAATAGTTTTGCTCTTCATTTCCATGTGTGGGACTCAGGCAGTGCTGGTTAAATGATGCCATGATTTATAAAACTTTGCCTCAGCATCACGTGTGGTCTCTAAATAGCCTGGTGCAGAATGAGGCACAGTAGGCTTTTGCACGCTATAAATTAATCCCAGTTAAATGTGCTTTATATTTGGATCATTGTGCCCACATGTAGACGCTGGACACAGTGTGGTACAGTCATACAGGTGTTTCTACTTTGACTCATTAGACCTCTCCTTAGGACTGTGTGGGCGTTTCGACATGTTGATCACTCCCTCCTTTGTTTTCTGGCACCTTTAGATCCGCCTGTACTTAAAAACTTTTAATCAACTACTTGTCCTTTTTTGAATTTTTGACTTTTATTTGTATTCTTTTATTTGGTAACGGGATTTGAGGAGCTCGTGTGATACCCATCTCTGCCTACTGTCAACCTGAGCGGAATCGGAGGATCTAATCAGAGTGGAAGTGAAAACACTTGTGTGGGTGTGCAGGGCCACATTATGATTTGATGTACAGCAGCTCAATAAGGAAAAAATATCAAATTACCTTGGAGCAGTAATTATTGGTACACAGCCTGCTGCATTCTGACTCTTGGCGTAATGTTACACATTATTTACATTTCATGAAGAAAATGTTTGCTGTGCGTACGCTCACCAGCCAATTCTCTAGAAACCTCCGTGAAATTTAATGCAAACCAACAGCTCCTTCATAAATTCTTCTTTTTGAAGCTTCTACATTTTAAATTTTTGTTGGTGTTGTCAAACATGCTTTATGTTCACCATTGAGGTTGCATTGCATGGTTGCATTGTTCATGATATTTTGCTGCTGATTTTGTCAGTTTCTGGCTATTACAGGATGATAATGGTTGCATGATGACTGCTCAAAACTCATTGTGCTGTACATAACTATCAATAGCTCTGGCTACTCTCATCAGTGGTTCAAAAGATTATATGTATGCAGAAGGAACATAAACAGCATATAAAGGCTGAACCCTCCATGATGCCACCAACAGGTTTCCTGAACAGCAGTTTTGAAGTTCAGTGTTGTGGCTCCAGTCAATGCCATCTTGGCAGCTACCTAACATTTGAACGATCCAAAATTAAGCAAAGAGGTGGAGCTTTTGTGGAGATGAGGCAAATAATGCAAACATCTCTGGACCATCGACTGTCCTGTGGTGACACCCACCTGTCATTTAAACGCCCTTATTTATACGTAACTTTAAGCCTCAATACAATTGAACCAATTAAGTTATACAGAAATCCAGCTCTTGTAAAGTACCTATGAATGGGAAAATAAGCTATAGAAACCAAAAACATTTTTTATGCCAAGCTGTAAACATGTTTATTCAACTGTAAAGTTGGGCATTTTAACATGAGGGTTTATGATGATTGACACGTTCTCAGGCAGCCTTAAGTGGCCATTCAAGGAACTGCAGTTGGAGTTGGTGCTCTGGAAGTTGACACTTGAGCAGGAATCATTTGTCACTCTCCAGTTTTCATAAAGCTCTTTGGTTTTAGCATCTCTCAACTTAAACTTTTCCAGTCGGCACTTTTCCTGTTTTGCTGCACTCTTGAAGCTTTTGTCAGTGTTTTCTTCAGCTGTTAGTTGGTAAATAACCACTTTACACTACTTGTACAACACCAAACCAGAGCTGAAAAGAGAATTATGGCCTTCCATTTTTCTCTATGTCTACACAACATGTACAGATTCAGCAGCCATGGATACATGGACACATCAGCTTTATATTGTGATAATGTGCCAGTCAGTTATTGTAGGTTCTGGTAAACAGTTCTGCTGCCAACATAGGTGAGTGAGTAATTCATTTGGAATGGCTGAATTTACTGTATTGCATTTATCAAGTTATTGAATGGTTCCTTCATTTTAAACTGGAGCTAAAATGGCACTTTTTTAGGGTTGAGGTCAACTGTAGTACATTTACTCAGGTCCATTTTATGCTATTTTGGACCTCTACCCCACTATAGAGGAAAATTTGTACTGTCTCATCACCTACATTTATTTAACAGCTGTAGTTACTTTAAGATTAAGATTTTTTTTTTAACTAAAAACTTTAAAAATACGACAGATTTTAAAATTAGCAGTTTCCACCTTTTGTGGCTTTGGATGTCTTACATAAAGCCATGTGTAGTCGAGGTGACTATTTAGACATCTGTTAGTTGTTTCCCTCTAAACTTCTCACATGGTTTCATTTTTTTTTTTAAAGCTTCAAATGATTTGATATTTCACCAAAAATAAATGATTAGTGAAAAAATCAGCAAACTGAAACCAGATTTGCGTATCAGAGCTTAGTTTTTTCTTCTTATACTGTACTTATATAGTGCTTTAACTACATTTGTGCTTTTAATTAAGCAGGATTTTTCATGTGCAATGCAGTATTTGTACTTCAGTAAAGAATCTAAATACTTCTTCCGTCACTGCTGTACACATTATACTGATGTTTAAGGTATAAATCGGTTTCTCTATAGTATAATTTGCCTCCAGAGGTGACTACTGAACCACACTGTTCTTAGTGATGTCTTGCTTCAAACACAATTTGCACAAAAGGCAGCAGCTTTTAGAGTTATTCATATCACCGACAAGAAACAGGCTAAAAATAAATGCTGTGCTTCTTTTGCCACAGCTGATCACAAACTACTATCCTGGCAGAAAATCACAATTCCTGACCTGAGACTCTACTGGCTGCTTCAATAGATATTATTGTGCTTCCACAGAGCCCACTCTTTGTAGCACAGTCAGTCAGTCTGCGCTAAAAAAGAACGTTGAACCAATGCGGAATGTGCAAATGATAGTTGATACGTGTTCATAAATGCTGTCTGGTGCATGTGTATACCCCAGGTAGTTTAGCAGCAATGCAAAACCACACAATTTAAGTTTTCATCTAATGGCTGTTGAATAACCAACAACGTATTTTGCGCTACTAATTAAGAATTGAATTTGATAATAGCAGGGATTTGTTTGCTTCCAGATTTGCTGGAGGGAAAATATCTGCCAGCATTTCTCTTTGAAGAATAAATCAAAAGGAAAGAAGCAGCTGTTGGATTCCTGTTCAGTGAGCTGTACTCACTGAAGTGGATCAATGCAAATATCATGTCAATCCTCTGATTTATCGCCGTAGTTATTTTGACAGGTTTATTTGTCTCGTCATGCCACATTTTGTCCAGTGGTTATTCACAGTATATAAGTGCACTAATGCACTGATTCTGCAGAGGATAATCACACCGGCGACGACTTCTTGGAGAGTTTCAAACAAGAAGCCGACTGCATATTGTTGTAGAAGTTCTTTTTGATTTTTAGAAAGCATCATTGTTCTAACATGTAGTACCATCTGCAGTCCATCAATAATGCATGTTCCAAAAGCACCCCAAAAACTGCCACATTTGGAAGTTTCCTTTTAGGAGTTTGGTTCCTGTTGCTTTAACCGGCTGTCAGGAACACACACAGAAACTTTTTTTCTTCTTCTCCCTTTTGTTCACTCCTCTATGGAAATGTGCATCTGTTCTGTGGCCACACACGCAGCCCAAAAAGTGAAAGCTGCAGTTAGTCTCCTGCTTTAATCCCTTGTTTCAGTTTTAATCTGTTTCAAATCTTTTTTGTTTCTTTTTATTTAAAGCAAGGTGTGTGCTCATTTTTTCCCTTTTTCTATTTTTTGGTTTATCATCTTGTCTTTTTTCCCCCCAGAAGTGTCTCAAGTGTCCTATAAATGCAGTTGTTGAAGTCACATATTTGTAAATGACCCATCTGAGGTCCAGTGCCAGGCTCTCTTCAGTGTTTGCAGTGTGTTTTTTAAGTGGCAGGGTGGGCTGGCAGTTACAGATTGTCCCATTGTCACAGGGTCACAGGTCTGATCCCTCTCAGAGCCGGTGTGTCCACGTTGAGCCGCCTCCATCGGAGACGTTGCCCCTGTCTCACCCTTTTGTTGAAGCAGTTGCATGAGCCAGAAAGTGGATCCATTAAGACTCACAATCGACCTGCTGAAAACAGAGAGCTGCTGTTTGGTTACAATGCAGAAATTTACTGTTGACACACAACTCACACAAAGCTGCAAGGCTCCTTCTGTCCTGTTGTGTTTTCTGTTTATAAATCCTGGTCAGGTAGTGGGTTCAGGTCCTGAATCTGCAGATTCAGAACACAACTGAAGACACTGAAATGCTGTCACATGCTGACCTCTAGTGGATGATGTGTGGTTTACTGACAGTAGAATAAAACCCTCAGTCACAGTCATTTAGGGCATGTTTAGCGGTGTGTTTTCTTGTCTGGGGGTTTCCAAATAACACAATTAGTCTGCAGCACTGAAATATAAATAAATCCATCCTCTGCTTACTCATACACTAATTGAAATGATTTAATTCTTCGCTGTATGTCCTGGACATTAATCCCAGGAAAGCTATTGGTAATGATGTGTGTTTAATGATCTGGTAACATTTATACTTGTGATATTTAAATGAAGAGTAATCACACCAGATTAAAGTATCAGTTTTTAATTCGTATTATGATAAATGTCTAGGGGAGGAGGAAGTAGTAAGATTCTGGACTAAAGTAAAACTACAAATTCCACACTGCAGAAATACACAATTGCATGTAAAAGTTCTGCATTTAAAATATTACGAAACTTAGCAATCTGGGCACGTGTACGGATCTGGTAATTGGATTTTCCGTTCTGAAACGGGTATAAACAAAAAACGAGTGGTTATTTGATTTTCGTTTTAAAATACAAAAATTAAAATTGAAATACAAGGCATTTTTCCTTTTCATGATCAAAAAGGGATATACGTTTTTTTTTAAATGCTTTTATTTTCGTTTTATATTTAGAATAACAAGAAAGTAAAATCAGTAAGAGACAGAAACGAAAAAAGGTCAGTTTTTTCATTTTCTCAGACCGGAAATTGTCATCAGGAAGTGTGGAGCCAAACAGAGTACGGTGCATAGACTGTACATACATTTTTTTTTCATGAGTTTTCATGGTCAGAATGAGAGATCAGGTGGCCGATCTTAAAATAAATCAATATCGATTTTTTTATAGAGCGTTAAAGTTTTACGAAGCCAGGGGGCGGGACTATTTGATTGACAGTCCGGTCTGGAATGATTGACAGGTCCTATGGAGGAGGAAGCCTCGACTCTGCTCTCCTCATTTGGATTAATTCTGATATAATAACTGTTTATTTATCGGTGGAGCAGCACAACATTTTCCACAGACAGTTTTCCTGCCCGTTGGCTTGTTTTAACCAGTTTTCTACCTTCGGCTGATTCTACCAGCAGACACTGAAAGGACTCTAATAGTTCGGTAAGTAAATGTTTATTTTCGTATCGGTGCTGCTTTTAATGCACTTTATATGCAGCTTTAGTGTCAGATGTAATGTGTGCCATGTACTCCAGATGTTGGTGGAGTTTGTTTCAGTGTGTGTTGACCAGAGAAGAAAGTTAGCATAGTAAATGTTAGCTTTAATGTTAGCGATGCTAACCGAGCTAGCTGCTCAGTCGCAGCTTGATTAAAGCTAACGTAGCATCAAGCTAATGTGTTGAGTTTCATGTAAACAGCTGAAGTGTGTTGTGTTCCTGTCATGTGGTTCATTATGTTCATAAAACTGTGGCTGGTTGACATTAATGTAACGTTCAGGAAACTTAAATGTGATTAAAACAGTAACGTTAATGTTCTAGTTGTCAGTAATCAGCTTTAATTTGACACTAAAACAGACTCTGATAGTTTGAAATGACATCAGTTTCATTAATTTGTTGAAAATTGTCTCATTTGTTGTTGTGATGTTGCTGCTGATTCATTAAAAGCAGATGATCCGTGTTGAAGATACGTTTAGTTCTAGTATCAGAAGTACAAGAAGGAAAATGGAAGTTTAGTTCTGCTACGTCAAAGATTTCAGGATTAAAATAACTAAATGAGTCTTTATGCCGCAAACTTTATTTTTAGAATAAAGAAATAATGAAATAATCACAGATGATAAAAATATAAATAGCAGAGAAAACCTGAGAGAATAATTTCCTGAAAAGTCTGTGAAGGAAAAGCAGCTTTTTATCCTGAAAGATCAGAATCAGCTCCAACATCTGCATCTGACAGAATCAAGTCAACCAGAAAGAAAAGAAAAAAGAAAATGACTTCTTTCTGATCACATCTGTTCTGCTGCTCACAGTCTGCTGCTGCTCACATTCTTCACATTTATAGTCCACTTTTAAAAGTTCAGCAGACAAGTGCTCTGCTTTGGAGTGTGATGATGTCGTCGGTGATGTGGAGAGTGAAGTTTCCGTTTCACTCACAGCGTGCTTTAGGGCAGCCGGGTCGGACTTGATGTTTGAAATACTGACCAACAGCTCAGATTTAACTGTCTGTAGTTCCGTTTTGATGGGTGTTAAACTTTCACTCAAAGCCGCCAGGAGCTGGGTCTTTAAAATAACCGCTGTCTCGTTACAGAGTGAAAGTAGCAGTTCCTCCTTAAGGTCAGAGATTGCAGTATCTGAGGGCCTCTTCAAAAGAAGACATAGTTGATGAAGGCGTTCTGGAGCAGGACCAGAAAGACCACGACCAAGCAGCCTTGAGATCTTAGGCAGCGTCTCCCTCAGGTGGGTGTCAACGGTGTTCACGGTCAGGTCTGTGGTAATCCTGTCAAAAAACAAAACAGAAAAAAATCTAGATTATAAATCAACATGTAACCAAAGCACTCTGTGTATAACGCCATAGTATAGGATGTAGGTCAGAAAATGTCAAAGTACAGTATACTTTTCAAGAATAACATAGTATGGCCTGTGGTTCATAGTATAGCATGTCGGCAAAAAAAACCCAACTGATTATTATGTGGTTCAAAAAGTGCAAAATGATAGGATGTTGCCTAAAATTGTCATGTATGATATGTGGTTCAAAAAATGTCATAGTGCAAAATAGTATGTTTTTCAAGAAAACATCAGAGTATATGTCGTCTAAAAAATGCCATAGAATAATATTTCATTGCACAAGTAAAAGTATAGTAATTTTTAAAAGTGTTCAAATTCTTATATGTTGCTAAAAAAAACAAAAACAAAAAAAGTCACAGTAATATGTGAATTTAAAAAGCCTATAGTATAGCATGTCACCCAAAAAACGTCATAGTATAGCATGTCATCCAAAAAACATCATGGTATAGCATGTCGCTCTAAAAACATTATAGTATAGCATGTCGCTCTAAAAACGTCATAGTATAGCACGTCACCCAAAAAACGTCATAGTATAGCATGTCACTCTAAAATTGTCATAGTATAGCATGTCGCTCTAAAAATGTCATAGTATAGCCTTTGGTCTAAAAACGTCATGGTATAGCATATCGCTTTAAAAACGTCATAGTATAGCATTTCGCTCAAAAAATGTCATAGTATAGCTTTTGGTCCAACAAACGTCATAGTATAGCATGTTGTTCAACAAAATATCATAGTATAGCATGTCACTCTAAAAACGTGATAGTATAGCCGTTGGTCTAAAAACGTCACAGCATAGCATGTTGTCCAACAAAACATCATAGTATAGCCTTTGGTCCAACAAACATCATAGTTTAGCATGTCGCCCAAAAAACGTCATAGTATAGCCTTTGGTCCAAAAAACGTCAACGTATAGTATGTTGCTCTTGAAACGTCAATGTATAGTAGGGCTGGGCGATATGGCCTAAAAAAAAATTCTCAAATTTTTTCACAAAAAATCCCAATTTACCCGATTTTTTTTTTAACCCCCTACCTAATCTCTGCATGCTGGAGTCCAGTCTACTTTATGCAAATGAGCTGCAGCCCTCTCCAGGTAAACACACCGGATCGCAGCTGGAAATGCGCCGCATGTGGCATGCTGGTCCAGTTGCCGTGCGTTTTTACCTGGAGAGGGCTGCAGCCCATTTGCATAAAGTAGACTGACTTCTACTTTATGCAAATTGCATGCGGCGTGCGGAGATTCCACGCATCGTGAAACTGTCCTCAAACTTCTAAACTAGGCGTCGGTGACCTAAAATGAGGACAGATTCAGCTGCTGCAGATTATTTCTCGCTTCAAATGCTTTCAGAAATACTTTTCGCTGACGTGTTTTTTGAAATAAAAGGGAAAGTTTGCTGACAAGCCGCTATGTTTATCCGACTTGTCTGGCGGACTGTCCAGCTGAAAGCTCGGTCACGTGACCACGTAGCGGCCTGCTGTTGCTCAGCGCTGTCATGTGACCATGTTGTGGTCCGCTGGTGACCGATTGCCGTCCGTGTGATTTTCAAATGCGGTGCGTTGTCGTGCGGGAAAATCGTATCAAGTGGACACACGCCTTTAGATCTGCGCCGCTCGCCGCCATGTTGTCTGTGTATCAAGCGCGGGGCTAGGGGGGGCGCGCACTCTGAACTACGGGAGCCCAGTGGCAGGCGCTGGTGGCGGATGTTGATGAGAAAATCGATTTTCATAAAAACAAATTGACATTAAGTACAAACTCGAATTAATCGATAAAATCGATTTATCGCCCAGCCCTAACGTATAGCGTGTCACTCTTGAAACGTCACAGTATAGCATGTGGCTCTAAAAATGTCATAGTATAGCATATCGCTCTAAAAACGTCATACTATAGCATGTCGATCTAAAAACGTCATAGTATAGCCTTTGGTCCAAAAAGCGTCGTAGTATAGCATGTCGCTCTAAAAACGTCATAGTATAGCATGTCGCTCTAAAAACGTCATCATATAGCATGTCGCTCTAAAAACGTCATAGTATAGCATGTTGCTCTAAAAACGTCATAGTATACCATGTTGCTCTAAAAACGTCATAGTATAGCATGTCGCTCTAAAAACGTCATCATATAGCATGTCGCTCTAAAAACGTCATAGTATAGCATGTTGCTCTAAAAACGTCATAGTATACCATGTTGCTCTAAAAACGTCATAGTATAGCATGTCGCCCAAAAAACGTTATAGTTTAGCCTGTCGTCCAAAAAACATCATAGTATAGCATGTCGCTCTTAAAACATCATAGTATAGCATGTCGCTCTAAAAACGTCATAGTATAGCATGTCGCTCTTAAAACATCGTAGTATAGTATGTCGCTCTGAAAACGTCACAGTATAGCATGTCGCTCTAAAAATGTCATAGTATAGCATTTCGCTCTAAAAACGTCATAGTTTAGCATGTCGCTCTAAAAACTTCATAATATAGCATGTCGCTCTAAAAACGTCATCATATAGCATGTCGCTCTAAAAACGTCATAGTATAGCATGTTGCTCTAAAAACGTCATGGTATAGCATGTTGCTCTAAAATGGTCATAGTATAGCATGTCGCCCAAAAAACGTTATAGTTTAGCCTGTTGTCCAAAAAAACATCATAGTATAGCATGTCGCTCTTAAAACATCATAGTATAGCATGTCGCTCTAAAAACGTCATAGTATAGCATGTCGCTCTTAAAACATCGTAGTATAGTATGTCGCTCTGAAAACGTCACAGTATAGCATGTCGCTCTTAAAACATCGTAGTATAGTATGTCGCTCTAAAAACGTCATAGTATAGCATGTCGCTCTAAAAATGTCATAGTATAGCATTTCGCTCTAAAATCGTCATAGTTTAGCATGTCGCTCTAAAAACTTCATCATATAGCATGTCGCCCAAAAAACGTCATAATATAGCATGTCGCTCTAAAAACTTCATAATATAGCATGTCGCTCTAAAAACGTCATAGTATAGCATGTCATCCAAAAAACGTCATCGTATAGCATGTTGCTCTTGAAATGTCATCGTATAGCATGTTGCTCTTGAAATGTCATAGTATAGCATGTCGCTCTAAAAGCGTCATAGTATAGCATGTTGCTCTAAAAAGGTCATAGTATAGCATGTTGCTCTAAAAACGTCAGAGTATAGCACGTGGCTCTAAAAACATCATAGTATCGCATGTCGCTCTAAAATTGTCATAGTATAGCATGTCACTCTAAAAAAGTCATAGTATAGCATGTCACCCAAAAAACGTCAGAGTATAGCATGTTGTCCAAAAAACGTCATCGTATAGCATGTCGCTCTTGAAACGTCACAGTATAGCATGTCGCTCTAAAAAGGTCATAGTATAGCATGTGGCTCAAAAAACGTCATTGTTTAGCATGTCGTCCAAAAAACGTCATTGTTTAGCATGTCGTCCAAAAAACGTCATGGTATAGCATGTCGCTCTTGAAACGTCACAGTATAGCATGTCGCTCTACAAACGTCATAGTATAGCATGTCGCTCTTAAAAATGTCATAGTATAGCCTTTGGTCCAAAAAACGTCATAGTATAGCCTTTGGTCCACAAAACGTTGTGTCTCAGCTGTCTGAAGTAGGTGAGGAGCAACACAAAAACAGTTCAAACGCTGGTTTCCAGAGGGTTAGACGAGTATTTATTTGAAAGAGGAATTTTACAATAACACAACATGTGAGGGGGTTAAAAGCAAATGGGTGTTTGTAAAATAAAAATAAATAAACAGAACTAAAAGTGAACTGCACGTTAACATTGATGGGCATTCCAACCAGGAACAAAGTAAAACGTAATCAATACGAAAAAAAACTCTTCCTGTTCACCTCTTCAAGCCCAAAAACACACTGCAGTAGCACCCTAAACTAAAACTACCAATGGGTTCCCTGTTTTCCTTTCTGAACAATTCAAAGTTCCCTCTCTATCTCCCCAGACATCCACCAACCACTGGAACACATCTCCAAAGTTCTGCCGGGCCAGCTCAGCTTCCCCTCAGAAGAAGTGCTGCCACCTGCCAGATGAAGGAGCCTTTTGAGAGGCAGCTGGCATCGTGATTGGACTGTACTTTGGTCTGTTCCAATCCAGCTTCAGCTCCAGAGACGGCAGGCGGGACGAGTCAACGGAGGCCGGGTGGACGAAGGCATGCAGCTGAGTACAATCCAGAAAACAACAGAGGAGGAGTGCAGTGGCCCAGAGCCAGAACAAACAGAGTAGCATCGTATGTCTCTTAGAAAACATCATAGTATAAGCCTTTGGTATGAAAAAGCACCATCATATACATCATATATTGTACAAATAACAAGTCAAAGGAAAGAGACTTACATTGTAGAATTGTAGTAATTGTGGGCTGACTGATTTACTGATTAGAAGTATTTTATTTTTACTGATTTACGGTAATAAATACATTTAAAAATGGTGCTACTTTGGCTCTGAACCTTTATCTACCTGTGGTCGCTCTGTCTTCTGGAGTGATTTGATTGGGTTATTACGTCACGAATAAAACCTCCTTTAACTTAACATCTGTAAAAAAAAAACAAAAACATATCAACAAAGTTATCTGTTAAAGTTTGTTTTCTTGTAAGTTTAACTCCAAGATTATAA
>NW_026559457.1:0-29149 GCF_022539595.1 Amphiprion ocellaris | reverse complement strand
TTTAATTAAATGTTTTGACTTTTAAAGGTTTAATAATCTAAATGTTTTGTATTTTTCTAAATGTGTGATATTCTTGTTTAATTGTATTTTTTAAATGTTTAATTATCTAAAATAATTAATGTTTGTCTTTAATGTTTAATATATTTGTTTAAAAGTTTTTGTTTAATTTCATAATTACATGCTTTGTATCTTCCATTTAATTATCTAATGAAATATTTTGTCTAATATAATTTAATTGCATTTAATGTTTAATTTTCCTTTTAAAAGTTTTATTATATTAAATGTTTTTTCCTTTGATTTAATTTTGTTACTTTAATCTTTTTTTCTGTCAAGATTTTAACCCCAACCTTAAAAATGAAATAAATCCTTTAATCACAAAGAAAATACTTCTGTTGTCACAATCATGAGTTAGTCAATTATTCAGTTTATCAACTCAGCTTTATTTGTTTAGCACCTTTAACACAGATGACAAAACTAAACAAGCACAGAGAAAAAACTATGCTACAACTATGATTAAAACTCAAAAACAAACAAAAAGATTTAACATGGTAATAAAATATGTTGTGTCCAGATGATGGAGGGAGTTTATTGAAGTCTTCTTGGGCTCACATGGGAAATCATTTAAAATATAAACTTGACATTCAGTCTAAGGAAACTGGAAACTTCAGAGCGACAGAAGAAGCAACAAAATCTCCAGTTTTCTCCTTTAATGAGTCGACTCTTCTTGTGCTTTCAGACCAAAGAACTACAGACTCTTCACAACCTGCTCAAACTCTTGGTACAGGACCTCACCACACGGATCAAGAAGGTTTCTGTCTCATTTCTACTCTGAAGCTCACCTTCTCCTGCTCAAACTGCTGACAAATGTTTCTGCTGCTCTAAAGTCTGGTCTCCAGAACTTCCTAAAAACTCTCAAAGTCTCTTCTGCTGCAGGTTGCTTTGTAGAACTGTTCCAGAAAACCTCACTAAACCACATGGAGGGGCCTCAAGATAGTCGTCCAAATGAAACCATACAAAAACCAAACTAGCACAACCCAAACGCTAAAGTCTCCTGCAGCCTACCAGAGAACCTCTGAGAACAGAGAATCAGGACAGGAACTCTTACCTTCTGGACAACCAACACTGGTCCACAAACAAGAATACAGAATGTGTCTGACCAAAAACCTCTAAAGACTCACTACAGCCAAGATAAAGACACAACTCAGCTGCAGCAAATCCACTAATCACTGCATACATTAGTACCATGTGCTAACTGTGGCTAAAGAACCACATTTACCAAGACAACTATCCAGTACAAAGCCCTAAAACACACCAAGAAACACATTAAAGATGATTTTACTGCTGGAAGCTGCAAGCCAACGCCTAAAGAACAAACTAAAGCAAAGGAGCCAAACCCAGTTCTGTGGTGAAGAGAAGCAGAGGAAATGTTTGAATGCAGCTAAATAAAGCAGGAAGACACTGAGCTGCTCAGGTGTTCCTGATAACACCAAGCTGCTCAGGTGTTCCTGATAACACCAAGCAGCCACCTGAACAGCCAATAGGAACACAGCTTCCTGGAAGTCCAGAGGGCTGGGTTAGTGAAGGAAATTTAGTTTAAAGTTGAAGCAGAAAGTTAACAAAGAAAGTTGAAAACCACCTTCTGATACCTGAAATCTCTGAGTTTTCACACAAAGAACACCTGAACATGTCAAACTGGTTCCATAGTAGAACCATCATTGTAAAAACGTCATAGTATGGTGTGTTGCTAAAAAACATTAGGACCCGGCTGTCAGGGGACAAACATGTAAGAAACATGAGAACAGAGAGAACCCAACCAGTAGGTCACAGTTTATCATCCCCCAGTCATCTCCTGAAGTCCATATGGTGAGAGACATCAGTATCTGGTTGTTAATTTACCAGAGGATGCTTATAATCATGCTGATGTGGTCTGTACTCTACACTATTTTAGTGACTCAATAAATGCCTAAGTTGTTGTTTTTTAAATGCTTTTTAGTTTTTAATAAACATTTAACAGCCTATATGTAATCAATAAATGACCTTTGCCTCTCTTAAGAAAAATTCACTCAGAACTCCGATATGTTAACAGTACTAAATAAATCAATAAATACATGCATACACACAAAATTAAGTTAATACATTAACTGTGTTAAGATAAGATTTAGATTTTTAAAAAAGTTGTTTATGTTTTTGCAGAATCCAGTATTGCTGACTGGTTGGTCGTTACATTTTATTAGTTTGATTTCACTGTTTAAAATGATGCCACCTCTTTTCAGACAGAACCTGTGATAATAAAACAATACAAAATTTTTAGTTCTGTGTTAATAAAGCACTTAAAGCTTTAAGTATGGCTAAATGCTTTTCTCAAAATTAAATATATCACTCCTTAGGTGGTAGTGGCCCCAAGTTCAGTAAAGTTGGAAAGATATTCAATTCAATTCAATTCAATTTTATTTATATAGCGCCAATTACAGTCAAATTGTCTCGAGACGCTTTACAGAACCCATATGCCTGACCCCCAGAGCAAGCCAAAAGGCGACAGTGGCAAGGAAAACACCCTTTTAACAGGGAAAAAAAACCTCGAGCAGAACCCGGCTCTAATGTGGGGGGACCCATCTGCCTGCTGGCCGGGCGGGTTGAGAGGGACAGAAGAGGTAGAAAGGTAGAGATAGAGGGATAGAAGTAGAGGGGTAGAGGTAGAGAGGTAGAGATAGAGGGATACAGATAGAGGGGTAGAGATAGAGAGGTGGGGGGTGGGACACAAGGACCATAAAACACAGCCACACATCTGAAGCATCCAGCATCCAGCTCTGGGACCAGGGACACTCGGAGAAAGGACACAGAAAGAAACAGAGTGAATGTAATGCAATAATGTTATATATAGTAAATACATAGGTAGTTAGAGAAGGGCTCAGTGCATCAAGAGAGGTCCCCCAGCAGCCTATAGGCCTATAGCAGCATAACTAGGGGCAAACTAAAGGGACGTCAAGAGGGGAAGTCAGTTGTGCAAATGAAAACACCAGCTCACCCCGTCAGGGTCCCCCAGTCAGCCCTAACTATAAGCTTTGTCGAAAAGGAAGGTTTTAAGCCTGGTCTTAAAAATAGAGAGGGTGTCCGCCTCCCGAACCCAAACTGGGAGCTGGTTCCACAGGAGAGGTGCCTGATAACTGAAGGCTCTGCCTCCCATTCTACTTTTAGAGATTCTAGGAACAACAAGTAAGCCTGCAGTTTGAGAGCGAAGAGTTCTGCTAGGATAATATGGTACTATCAGGTCTTTAAGATATGATGGAGATTGGTTGTTAAGAGCTTTATATGTCAGAAGAAGGATTTTGAATTCTATTCTAGATTTAACAGGAAGCCAATGAAGAGAAACCAATATAGGAGAAATATGATCTCTCTTGCTAACTCCCGTCAGTACTCTGGCTGCAGCGTTTTGGATCAGCTGTAGATATTTCAGAGAGCTATTGGGACAACCTGATAATAAGGAATTACAGTAGTCAAGCCTAGAAGTAACAAATGCATGGACTAGTTTTTCTGCATCACTCTGAGACAGGATGTTCCTGATTTTCACAATATTTCTCAGGTGGAAAAAGGAAGTCCTACAGATTTGTTTTATGTGCGAGTTAAAGGACATGTCCTGGTCAAAGATAACACCGAGGTTCCTCACAGTAGTACTGGAGGCCAATGTAATGCCATCCAGAGTAACTATATGCTTTGAAAGCAATTCTCTAAGATGTTTGGGGCCAAATACAATGACTTCAGTCTTGTCTGAATTTAGTAGTAAGAAATTATAGGTCATCCAGGTCTTTATGTCCTTAAGACAATCTTGCAGTCTAGCTAGCTGATTAGTTTCATTTGGCTTCATAGATAAATACAATTGAGTGTCGTCAGCATAACAATGGAAATTAATACAGTGCTTCCTAATAATGTTGCCTAAGGGAAGCATGTATAATGTGAACAGTATTGGTCCTAAGACAGAACCCTGAGGAACTCCATGATTAACCCTAGTATGCTCAGAAGAGTCATTGTTGACATGCACAAATTGGAACCTGTCTGATAAGTAGGATTTAAACCAGTCCAGTGCTGTCCCTTTAATGCCAATAGAATGTTCTAGTCGCTGTAATAAAAGTTTGTGGTCGATTGTATCGAATGCTGCACTAAGGTCCAATAAAATAAGTATAGAGACCAGTCCATTATCTGACGCTATGAGAAGGTCATTAGTAACTTTCACCAGAGCTGTTTCTGTGCTATGATGCACTCTGAAGCCTGACTGAAACTCTTCAAACAAGCTATTCCTTTGTAAATGTTCACATAATTGATTTGCAACTGTTCTTTCCAGAATTTTGGAGAGAAATGGGAGGTTGGAAATTGGTCTATAGTTGGCTAAAACATCTGGATCTAGAGTGGGCTTTTTAAGTAAAGGTTTGATTACAGCAACCTTAAAAGCCTGTGGTACATAACCTGTTACTAGAGAGAGATTAATCAGATCTAACATTGAGGAATTAATTAAAGGTAAAGCCTCCTTGAACAGTCTAGTTGGGATAGGATCTAAAAGACATGTTGATGGTTTGGATGTAGAAACTATTGAAATGAGTTCAGAGAGATGTATGGGGGTGAAAAATTCTAAATATCCATCTGGTCTTACAGCCAATTCTAAAGTATCTGTACTCGATGATACATCTGTGACATTTGCAGGAAGGGCCAGAGTAATTTTTTTCTCTAATCGTAATAATTTTATTTGTAAAGAAGCTCATGAAGTTGTTACTGCTCAAAGCTAAAGGAATACAAGGTTCAACAGAGCTCTGACTCTTTGTCAGCCTGGCTACAGTGCTGAAAAGAAACCTGGGGTTGTTCTTGTTTTCCTCTATTAAAGATGAATAATATGTTGTCCTGGCATTACGAAGAGCTTTTTTATAAATTACTAGACTATTTTTCCAAGCTACATAAACTTCCTCTAAATTAGTGGAATACCACTTCCTTTCCAGCTTTCGGGACGCCTGCTTTAAAGTCCGCAGCTGGGAATTATACCAAGGAGCAGGTCCTCTCTGAGATAGAACTTTCTTTTTTACAGGTGCAACACTATCAAGTGTTGTACGCAGTGAGGCTGCAGCATTATTAACAATATAATCCACTTCTGTGGGGGTAAAATTATAATATTTCCCTTCCATTATATCAGTAAGTGGTGCTGGACTAAATAGAGAGGGTATTATTTCCTTAAATTTAGTCACCGAATTGTGAGACAGACATCTACTGTAATGATATTTATTCTTAACTCCTATACAATCTATTGTTGTAAATTGAAATGTTATCATAAAATGGTCAGAAAGAAGAGGGTTCCGGGGAAGTACTGTTAACTGTTTGATTTCTATGCCATAAGTCAGAACGAGGTCAAGGGTATGATTAAAACTATGAGTTGGTTTATTTACATGTTGAGAAAACCCAATTGAGTCTAATATTGAATTAAAAGCAGTCGTAAGGCTGTCACTGTCCACGTCAACATGAATGTTGAAGTCACCCACAATAATGACTTTATCTGAGCTGAGCACTAAATCAGATAAAAAGTCTGAGAATTGAGATAAAAACTCAGAGTAAGGAGCAGGAGGACGATATACAACAACAAATAAAACTGGTTTCTGAGCTTTTAAATCTGGATGAGAGAGACTGAGAGTAAGATTTTCAAATGAACTGTAACTAGGTTTAGGTCTCTGGTTCATTTTTAAGCTAGAGAGGTAAATTGCTGCCACTCCTCCTCCTCTGCCTGTGATTCGAGGAACATGACAGTTAGTATGACTAGTAGGAGTTGATTCATTTAGACTAACATATTCTTCCTGCTGCAACCAGGTTTCAGTCACACAGAACAAATCAATCTGGTTATCAGTTATCAAATCATTTACTAACAGAGATTTAGACGAGAGAGATCTAATATTTAACAGACCACATTTAATTGTCCTGTTTCTTCGCTCAGTTGAAATAGTGGTATTAATTTTAATTAGATTTTTATGGTTACTATGTCTTTTGTTTATTTTTGATTTGCTTAATTTATTGAATTTTGGTGGTCGGGGGACAGACACAGTCTCAATAAAGCTAACTGAATTACTGGAGGGTGACAGCTGAGAGGAAACTGCAGAGAGGTGTGGAAGACTACAACTCTGCATCCTGGTCTGAACTCTGGGTTGTCATGCTTTAGGAGTTCTAATAAAATCAGCCATATTTCTAGAAATCACAGATTGGGACTTCCAGCATCAATAACTCATTAGATATAGGTTGTAAAAACATAAATGGTGCCTCTTTCCCATTGTTGCAAGGCAGACAATGTGCTACAAGCCCAGTTTTATCAAAAGTAGCTGTCTTTCAAGCTACAGGAATAACATTGGTGTCTATGGAGTGAACAGGGTCCGTCTGCAGTTTACAAAACCGCTGCAACAGTAAAGAGAGACAAATATTCAATAACTTCACTCTTATACATTGTAGTGTCACTAAAATCACTGCAGCCTTCAACTGGCTCCTGTTGACAAAGTGTTTTAACAGAAATGTAAATGCTGTAATGTGATTCTTTTAATGAACCATGTAACTTGAATGGATGTGATGCTGGTGTGACCACAGTGCACACGTCTGATGTTGCTCACAGTGGTCCAAGGGACGCTCAGGGAGTTTGTGTGTTTGCTCACACTCAGGAAAAATTACAGGGAACATTGGCGGACACCCTCTCTATATTCAAGACCAGGCTTAAAACCTTCCTTTTTGACAAAGCTTATAGTTAGGGCTGACTGGGGGACCCTGATGGGGTGAGCTGGTGTTTTCATTTGCACAACTGACTTCTCCTCTTGACGTCCCTTTAGTTTGCCCCTAGTTATGCTGCTATAGGCCTAGACTGCTGGGGGACCTCTCTGGATGCACACAGCAAAATGTAATAAGTTGACTTTACTTAAAAAAAGTCAGGAAACCGATTGCCTCAAAATTCCCAAGTAAAGTAGATAATTCATTTTAAGTTGTTAAAGCTGAAAATAACTGTGTTTAGACAACTCAGATAATGTCAGTAAACTTGAGTGAAGTTAACTAAAAATCATTAGTTAGGTTAACTATAAAATATAAATTCAGACAACTCATACAGTGCCAGTAAACTTGAGTAAAGTTAACTCAAAATCACTAGATAGTGTAACTATAAAATGTCAATTTTGCTTACTTAAATTTATGAGTTATATAAATTAAGCAGTACTCGTAAAAATAAGTTAACTTTACAAGTTTAAGCATTCACCTTACTAGCAAAATATCAGGAAACCGATTGCCTAGATATGTTCAAGTAAGATGAACTTAAAGTGATAAGCTATTGAAACAAATAAAGACAACAGTTTGAATGGAAACAAAGTTTAATAATTTAACTTTTTTTGTTCAGAACACACCTTACACACAGTCTGTGGTACAATGGCAACCCACTGAGTAAAGGTGACATGAAATGGATGCTTCCAATAAAAATTTTGATTAACAGTTAGAACAACCTTATTTGGCTTGTAACCCCAATATAGTGTATCACAATACAAAGTGGAAAATACGCTAAATCACGCCGTAATGCAAAAATTGCAGGAACTTGCCAAAAAGTCATAAAACCATGTAAAATTATTTAATTTTTTTTTTTGTATTACATAGAAAGCATGTAATATAAAAGACTATTTTTTTCAGAAAAAAAGTGACACGAGTTTTTTCTTGGGCGGCCTTCAATCTAATATTGAGTCCCTAAAACAGCCCTCAGTCATTAAAACTTTGAGAATTCCTGCTTAATATCTCTGTTGACTATGGTGTGAACTATAGATAAACTCAGTAATTGCAGGGCCTAACATTTATCTTAACATCAATAAAGTGAACAGCAGACGTAGCTCAACTGTTTACAATCCACCTATTGCATGATTGCAAAATAAAATCATTATTTCAACTGAATGTGCAACTGTAATTCTTATGTTTGAGCCAGCTCCTGCTCAAAACTGCTAAGAGCTTTCTGATTTAAATTCTTAGTGGTTGAGTTTAGAACTGCAGTAGAGATTGACTTACAACATATATTAAGTCAGAGATAACTTGCTAAAGAACCTGATGCTGGTAATCAATATCACCACAATCATTTCAGCATCAACACAAAAGGAAAAACAAAAGCTAAAAGAAAGTAGGTGTTCATTTTTCTCCTCATGAACATAAAAACCATTCAGTAGTCTAAAAAGGGCGATGAGGCTCCTTCCCACAAAAAAGGCTCAAACAAGAAAAAAGTATCACTTTTCCAATAAGGGTAAAGGTGTCAATGTGACCCAAGATGTCACATCACATTCACATCATGATTACATTCACTCATTGCATCAGAAGATTTTTGAGTGATTGTATTTTTGGTTTTAGGGATTTATGTCCAAGTGAGAGAAGCACCCTTTGAATGAAGTGAAAGGTGTACTTCAGCTGTTGAGGGTACTCCAAATTCAGGGTGTAAGTAAGTCCAAAGAGCAAGCACATGGCAGATTTTCAAAGTCATCCATCACAATTCTTCCTTCCAAAATGATTGCGGTACCTGAAGTCTGAAGGTGCAGTGAGTCAAGGGAGAGCTGTTCGTCCTCAGGAACAATGGTCAGGATTCCAATGGGGATGTGAGACATGCCTGTGTCATCGCAGTCCTAACAATAGCAGAAATACAGCCACAATTACATATCAGATGTTATCTTGAATTTCTACGGCAGAAAACACAAGACAGCCACTAAAAGTAAGCGATATTCTGATATTAGAGGCTGTGTGGAGGTAAAGTAACTTAACCTAAAGCTATCAAAGTAACATAAGGAGAATTAAGTAGAGTGGACATCCTGTGGTGTGGAATAAAAACTTAGTAATATAGACGACTTACAAAGCATGTCTTGAAGAAGTCTGTGTTCTCATCTCCAAGGATGACAGGAAGGCCACGGAGGACAGCTGTTCACTTCACAGTAACATCTGTACTCTGGGGGGGAGAAAAAAAATCACATCAAACACATCACTTCTGTGGTTAAGGACAATCAATTAATACCTCGATGCCCTTTTAGGGCATTAAATGACTTGAATGAACACAGACAATCTGTGTGGAGGCATGGAATTGGAGTAGTCCTGGCATAGCTTCCATGTTTCAAGCGGTAGTGCTTGAATAACTGAGCCCTCTTTTCAGAAGAAAACAAGCAGTACTTACACTTCCAATGCATAGCTAGGTTTCTGTCTTCAGAAATCAAAGCCTACAAAAGAAACAACAAAACCAATCAGTTAAACATATGTGACCAGTTTCAAAAGGGACAACAGTAAACTAAAAGCATCTCTACCAAGTTAAAAAGGAGCAATGGACAACGACAAACTCATTTTTTGTTGAAGAGTAACCCTGAAAGATCAGCAGAGTTGCTTTTTCAACCGTTAATAAGCACGCTGTGTTTATTGAAACTCCAGTTATCTCTTTGCATCGCGTAACGTTACGTGAAGGGTTGGTTGACTTTAGCTTTCAAATGCTAACATTAATCTTTACATTAACGTTAGCTCACGTTTGATTTAAACGCGGCATTGTGAGGACCGACTCGAGAAACAACAAAACGCCACTAAATAAACTTCAGAATTTCGGCTTGAAAGTCCCAGGCACGGCTAAATCAATAACATAAAGTTCACCTCCAAACTTGAACTAACGAATAAATGACATGACAAAAAAACGACAATGCATTTGCTATGAATAAAACCAGTTAAACTTACCGTGACACTATGCAGCAGTATGTCTCGTCCCGCTTGATTGAGATTTGACCGCCTCATTGAAACATGGCGTCAGGGGCAACTGCGCATGTGCATTCAACGAGAAATGCCGGATGGGGCCGAAAGCTGCCGAGTTTCTCCGGGTTGAGCAGACGCTTCTTGCTCACTCATATATCAAAGTATAGGTAACTTGCTGCTCACAAGTTTGTTTACTTGCCTCAGTAGAAAGTTGTCTTTACTAGGTTTAAGTGAGAAACTCAACAGAGTAAGCTGAAATAAGTTCAGGTCACTTTATATTTTAAGTAGGATATACAATTACATTTTACAGTGCACTGAGCCCTTCTCTAACTACCTTTGTATTTACTATATATACCATTATTGCATTACACTCACTCTGTTTCTTTCTGTGTCCTTTCTCCGAGTGTCCCTGGTCCCAGAGCTGGAATGCTTCAGATGTGTGGTTGTTCTCCCACCAGCTGTAACCCTCTACCTGTAACCCTCTACCTCTCTACCTCTTCTGTCCCTCTCAACCCGCCCGGCCAGCAGGCAGATGGGTTCCCCCCACATTAGAGCCGGGTTCTGCTCGAGGTTTTTTTTCCCTGTTAAAAGGGTGTTTTCCTTGCCACTGTCGCCTTTTGGCTTGCTCTGGGGGTCAGGCATATGGGTTCTGTAAAGCGTCTCGAGACAATTTGACTGTAATTGGCACTATATAAATAAAATTGAATTGAATTAATAAAATATGTTGTCATATATTTTTTCCCTGTTCTTCAAGGGCTGTAGTAGCAGTAGTAATAATAATAATAATAATAATATTAATAATAATAATATTTATGAAGGACTTTATTATTATTATTATTATTATTATTATTTATAAACAATACTAAACAAATATTTATTTGTGAATAATCACAGTAATATTATCAAAAAGTCCTTAGTAAATATTATTATTATTTTATTATTTATAAATAATAATAATGATAACATTTACTAAGGACTCTTTGTTAATATTATTGTGATTATTAATAAATAAAGAAATTTATATTATTATTTATAAAAAATAAAAATATTATTCCTAATATATTATTATTATTACTATTACTATTACTATTATTATTATTATTATTATTATTATTATTATTATTATTATTATTATTATTATTATTATTATTATTATTATTATTATTATTATTATTATTATTATTACTACTACTACTAATGCAATAATAATAATAATAATAATAATAATAACAATGATAAGTCCTTCGTAAATGGTACGGGTCTTCACAAAGTAAGATTATTAAAGTTAAGTCATTTATTTATGAAGAATATTTAAAACATATTTTATTATTATTATTATTATTATTATTATTATTATTATTATTATTATTATTATTATTATTATTATTATTATTATTATTATTATTATTATTATTATTATTATTATTATTATTATTATTTCCAACAGAGAAATAAGATTAAAATTAAGAATTTACTCAAGTTTCAATAATGAGGTTAAAACCCTCCAATATTATATAGAATAACAATTTACCTGAACGATTTAAACATTTTAGGACCCTTCAATGTTATTTATGATATTTATTTACCTGACTAATTTAAGAAGTAATTTAAATGTAAATTTCTCCAGTGAGGGATCAATAAAGATCATCTTATTAACATTGAGATCCTACAATATTATAAATAATGAAACTATAATTGAATAATTTATATTTTACAGTCAAGATGCTACAGTATTATTTATTATGTAAATTTCAGCAACTAATTTAAATATTAAGGGTAAGATCCTGCAATTTTATATGAATATAAATTTAACCTGCCATATAAGCAATAGTGTTGGGTTAAGAACCTACAAGGTTACATAAACTGCAAATTTATCTGACTTATAAGACTCTGCAATATTATTTTTTATGTAAATGTCCCTAATTTAAATATTAAAGCTAAGACACCACTATGTACATTAATTTATTTGAAATTTAGCCTCACTAATTTAAATGTTAAGGTCACATAGGCACACAAGACCCTAATATATGTACAAATTCACCTGACTAATTTAAATATTAGTGTGTTATGTGATTAAAAAAGACAGCTTTGCTTCTTTGTAGTCATTATTTTTGTGTGTGTGTATAAAAATGTAATCTAACTTCATCCATTTAATTTGAAAAGGTGTATTATAGCAGTTGATGCTGCCACTAATATCTAAATTTTATTTTAACTGCTTCATATAAAACACTATAAACTACAACTATGCTGGGAAACAGGTGTGGAGTAGTGAAGAAGTGAATATGAAAAATACTATACCTAAGTTAGTGAAATTTACATGACTATTTATGGCGGTGAAATATCAGAGTCCTCCAAAATTATATATTATAGAGCGTGAAGAAAAATCTGTATTTATATATATTTCATTCAATATCACAGGTTAGTTGACAATCTTCTTAGTATATAATAAAACTATAGAAAAAACACAACTTTATACAAGTGATTTCCTGTTGATTTTCAGCTGCAGTACCACTGGCGGCCTGTGGTGGCAGCACCGAGCTGAACTAAACACTGCAGTCAGCCAGCGACGAAGAAAACCTGCGCCATCTTACATGTTTAGATGAGCAGTAAAGTTCAACATTTCTGTCGTTCAACAGTCAAAAAATAGAGTTTTTGTTAATTTACGTTTTAATTACTCCGCCGGGTTTCACCGTGGAAGGTACTAAAAGGATTATTCACCAGCCGGTAAGTTCGTATTTTCACTTTTCTCTCGTATTTTCATGTTTTTCTGAACATCCGAGGAAGTTTCTGTTGCAGGATTCTTCTCGTGAAAACTGTATTTTATGTCCTGTAGCTGGTTTAAAAGTAGTCTGGTGCTTTAACAGCATATATTTAATAACAAACAGCGGTATATGAAGACTGTGGAGGCTTTTAATCAAGCTAAGTTAGCCTATCGTAGGTTGTTTTAGCTCGTTTTGGCTGACAATAGCTTGTTTAACTTCTTATTTTAAGCTCGTTTTGGCTTCTATTAGCTTGTTTTAGCTTATGCTAGCTTATTTTTCCTTCTAGCTTGTTTTGGCTTCTATTTGCTTTTATTTTTTAGCTTATTTTTGTAGTTTGTATTGGCTTATTTCCTCTGACCTGAGCTCCTCTCAGTTCAGTGTAAAGCTATTTATCTACAGCATATTTAAAACAATAGACTACAAAACAAACTATTTTCGAATATAAAATATGATTTATTTTACACATTTACCAAACAAATTTAAATATTTCACATAAGCTCTGAGTAATTCTAATGTTATGTTCCAAATGCTACAGTATAATAGTACATGATATGTTAACACAAAGTCTTCACATAGTCCCATTGACTAACTCTCTACACCTTTCTTTTATTGAAACTAACATTAAAATGTTAAAAGAAGTAAATTCTTGCTGTCACATAGAAGCTATTCAAGCACAAAAGTTGATGTCACCACTTTGAAAGCAGTTCTAATAGCATTACTTTACAGATGTTTCCTTTTCCATTGTCCTGATAAGTGTGTTCAGTCAGTGTGGCCCTGCTTAACACTTGAGATAAGGCCCATGTTTTAGCTTGATATTGGGCCCTTAATTACAAAAGCATCTGCTTCATGTGGAAGGCGTCAAGTTCCCTCCAGACTGCAGCTTGTAAATAAACGTTATTAGTATTTTATTTCCCTTCTGCTCACAGAAATTAGCCCATTGTGGGTCTGGAATAATTAACCGAGGGAGCTGCAGAGTGATTGACTGTGAGGCAGCGAAATCAAATTCTGGCAAATTTTCATTTTACATCCACCGTGTTCATTTGTAGAAGCGCTGAACTCGAATCAGGTTATCTGCAACTACAGATATTGGATGCAACGAGTCTGAGCATTCAATACGATTTTCCCAATTTTTAATAACACCAAAGCTGTTAATAAGACGTTCATTTGAACCCGGGAGCTCCATGCATCTTTGGTTCTGGCAGGTTTTTTAGTGAGTTTTGAGGTGTTTGATTGAAAATTAAATGTTTTATACCACAAAATAAGTTCAGATTTTTTCAGCTGCTGTCTGAGGGAAGCTTCTCACACACATGCAGCAGCAGAGTTTCCTAAAATATTCCTGTTTTTTTTTTTATGTTAAGTTTTCAGAGCTGATTCTCTCCCAAAACACTCATGTACCATTCTGTTTTATTTCTCCTTTAGCAACAATAGAACAAAAGCTGCTCCTGTGTCTCCTGCTGTTATCACATGACTTGTGGTAAGTGTCTTTTTTTTTTGCATTTCTATCAAATTTGGAGGTATATTTGGCAATAATTGGTCATTATATTACTACTATTCTGACCCAAGATGTGAACAATGAAGCAAGTTTAACATAGCCAGGCTTTCCTCAGCATTAGCCGGCTCAGTAAAACCTAAAACTTTACTCAGAAGTAATGAATACCACACTAAGAGTTATTAACTTACTTTGTTAACCAGATTTTCTTCACCAAACTCACATAAAACAAGCAGTTTTGCGTGTTATTTGACTCTTATTTTACACAAAATGAACCCATGCTGAGCTGCTTACTTCAGTCAAGAAGTGCAGGTTTTTATAATGGAAAAGTTACTACAATTACAAGCACTAAAACTTCAAATAAAGTAAAAATATTTAAGTATATATGTAACTTTACACTTATTTTACCAATGCAGCCTCTCATCTCTAACCTGACGGCTGCACATTAGAGCACTTAAACTTTAAATTTCATTTAAAAATGATGCTCAATAAGTGAATTTAACTCTGACACTGTTCCATAAGGAAGCATATGTGGAGATCATATAAGTTTGTGGCTAAATAAACATTAAATTACTGTTATTGACTGAATATTCTCGGTTATAAATATGAGTAGACTAGTGCATTTTCTAATCTGGGTTCTATTTGCTGCAATGGTGGTTGGAAAAAACAAAACTTGGTAGCAATGAGTACCAACATATCGATGCGCTTTCTGCATCATCAGCTGAATGCCTGCAGGTTACCGTGGCAACGCAATGTCCACAGTGTGCAATACTGTAACTGCACGACTGAGCTGCATCGCAGGCTTGCCGATACATGTTCCCTCAGCTCAGAATCTCATAGCTGATTTAAATCCCAAACTCTGTGTAAAACCTCCTCCAGATCAGGTTAGATGTGCCCCATCAGTTACCATGGCGACCTAGCAGGTTAGAAAAGAAGGCCACCTTTTCTATAGTTTTTATGAAGAATTGACCTTGTATAATGACTTATTGTTGTTGCACAGCCTTGAGAACAGTTAGTCTGCATTTTCACTCCACGTACTGTACGAGGATGCAACAACAGTCTGTTTAATGTACAGTTTATTCTGCATTTGTAGCATTTCTTCTCTTCTGATTTTTTTACTTCTGTTTCTGTCTCTATCACAATACAAGATATTTTATGTCATTTATTTGAATATAGTTGTTTATCAGGCTTGTTTTTATCAGATTTTAATTAATTTTATCTCATCTGGTGTTGCCTCATTGTACACGTTTACCTTAGTTCCTCAGTTCCCTGGGTCCTTTATTGATAACTTGATTTTAGGGGGTTGTTTGTATTGTTTTATTACGTTTGTGTTGTATTTTATTTGTATGAGAAGTGCTATATGACAAAAGTCTGACTGACTGATTGAAATAAAAATCTTGAAGTAGGCAAATTTGAGATGAAAAAAGTGAATGAAAGCAGGCGGCAGCAGCAACAGATTCGGTGTTAAAAGTCAACAATTGATTAAAATGCCATCAGAAGTCAGTTTGTATGCACTCTGGAGTAGTTGCCCTCCAGTTTACCTGAATTCTCTTGTAAATCAGCACCAAATCAGTTTGTGTGTAAATCAGCTGAGCAAACTACTTAAATAGACTGAAACAGTTACAAAAAATAGTCAAATAAAGTAGAAAGAAACATAAAACAGCAGCTTTCATTGCTGATCTGTCGGGTATTTAGACTTTCAGGGCTGAAACGTCTGAACAGATGTTATTTTAGAACCTCACATCATTTATCAGCTGTTGTTGTATTGCGATTATATTACAAGAATGAATTAGTCTAGTTAGAATGTACGATAATTGTGATATATATTAAGCAGTTTATAATGACTAAGAAACATCATCAACAAAATATCTATCTGTCTATCTATCTGTCTATCTATCTGTCTATCTATCTATCTATCTATCTGTCTGTCTGTCTATCTATCTATCTATCTATCTATCTATCTATCTATCTATCTATCTATCTATCTATCTATCTATCTATCTATCTATCTATCTATCTATCTATCTATCTATCTATCTATCTATCTATCACGCAGTAAAATTAAAATCTCTCCAGTTCAACTAAAATTTATCCCTCACTAGCCCATTAATCTAGCTTTATAGTCCACCTCTGCAGGGGTTTTTGATCAGAACCATCATTATTTTAGACTGTTTTCTTCCACACACAAAACAAATCTGACAGAAACTACAGTTTTTTGGTCATGTTTTCTGTTTCTGATTTGTCTACATCTCCCTTTTTGCAGCCAGCTCTTCCTTCCCTGAGTTTCACAGAGGATGCGGCTTCTTGTTCTTCAGTCTTCAAGCCCAGAAGTACCAGAAATATATAATATAAGGTAAGCAAACGCAGCACAGAAAGCTCTCTGCAGTGGGGATGTAATGGGTTGTGACTTTGTTGAGTCCGGTAGAAGCTGCTCACATCAGTCATGGTCGTGTTTGTTTGTTTAATGTCGTTTTTTATCTGGAATCTGATTAAGTTTGCTGCTGATCAGCGCTGTGAGGATCTAATGTGGCTGAAGTTTCACTTGAAGTGTTTCACGTCTGCTTTGGTTTCTTTTAAGTGATGAAAGTGTTTGAATGTTGTCATGTCATGTAGCAAGTTTTAAAGGAAAGGATTTTACTCTTTCATAAGTTTAATCACTAAACTGTAAATATTAGTTGAAATATAAGAATTTCACTACCTTAACTGTATATATGGTATCATTAGCTGTATAAAAACATGAATAATTCAAGGTTTCTCCTCAAAAAATATGTGCAATATCATTATTTTCCACATCTAAAGGAATCTATCTGAATTTCCACATATGGAAGAATCTATACAAAATCAGTTTTCATGTATCTTTTAGTTTATTTTTATTTTCTATTAATGTTCCCAACACATCTACACTGTTCTGCTGCCGTAACACTACAACTGTCCCCACTGTGGGATAAATAAGGACTTATTTTATTTCATTTTGTCTTGTAAATCCACCGTGTAAAACTTTACTGATTGTCGAGCGCTTGACTGATAATGTTTTCAATATGAAGAGGCTAAATATTAGTTGAAATATTAGCATTTTGTGAGCATAACTGCAACTATTAGACCAGTTTTAATCCTGTGGTTGAATAATTCAAGTTATAAATCCACAACTTTAAATTTTGCTTATTGTCTAGCACTCGACTGATTTATGTTTTTAACATGAAGAGCAGAAATTAAAGTAAATATTAGTTGAAAATTAAGGATTTTGTGATCATAACTGCAAATATTCACCTGTTTTAAACCTGTTGTTGAAAGTTATAAATCCACAACTTTAAAATCTGACTTATTGTCTAGCATTACATTATGTTTTAACATAGAGAGCAGAAAGGAAGGTAAATATTTGTTGAAAATTAAGCATTTTGTGACAATAACTGCAAATATATACCTGTTTAACACCACAGAAACATGAATAAGTTAAGTTATAAATCCACATTGTTGAAATGTACTGTCTGTGTTTTCATATAGCAGAAAAGAAGGTTAATATTAGTTAAAATAAGCATTCTGTGACCATAACTGCAAATACAGACCTGGTTTAAAACTGTGGTGACAAACTGACCGTAAACTAACCTGTAACAAGAGAGAAACATGAATAAGTTAAGTTACAAATCCTTAACTTTACAACTTAATTATTGTCTAGCATCAGACTGATTATATCTTCAACATAAAGACTGGAAAGGCAGGTAAATATTAATTGCAAAATTAGTATTTTGTGATCCTAACTGCAAATATAGACCTGATTTAACAATGTGGTGACGTGTAACTGATGTAAACAAAATTTAAACACCCTAGAAACATGAATAAGTTCAGTTATATATCCTTAACGTTGCAATTTAATTATTGTCTAGCATTAGACTGATTATATTTTGAACTTAGTTTAAAATTTGGTGTTGTGTGACATTAACTGCAAAGTGACTGATGTAAACTAACCTTTAACACCACAGAAACATTATTAAGTGAAGTTATAAATCCATAAAGTTACAATTTAGTTATTGTCTCGCATCAAACTGAGTATATTTCCAACATATAGACGAGAAAAGCAGGTAAATACATATTGAAAAATAAGCAATTTGTGACCATAACTGCAATTCTAATTCTATTTTAATCCTGTGGTGACGTGTAACTGATGTAAACACTACTTTAACACCCCAGAAACATGAATAAGTTGAGGTATAAATCCTTAATGTTACAGTTTAATTATTGTCTAGCATCAGACTGATTATATTTTGAACTTATTAGTTGAAAAATAAGCATTTTGTTATAATAACTGCAAATATAGACCCATTTAAACCTGTGATGACAAGAAACTGACAGTCAACAAACCTATAACAAGAGAGAAACATTAAGAATTCAGCTTGTAAATCCATGATTAAATTTTGTAATTGTCTAGTATTAGATTGATTATATTTCCAACATAAAGACTGGAAAGACAGTTAAATATTCATTGAAAAATAACCGTTTTGTGACCATAACTGCCAATTTACTGATGTAAACTAACCTTTCACACCACAGAAACATTAATAAGTTACGTTGTAAATCCACATTGTTGAAATGGACTGACTGGGCGAGCAATAGACTGAATGAGTTTTCAACATAAAGACAAGAAATTCAGGTAATACTAGTTGAAATGTAAACATTTTGTGACCATAAATGCAAATATGGACCTGATTTTATCTTGTGGTGACACGTAAGTGATGTAAACAAACCTATAACAAGAGAGAAACATGAAGATTTTAAGTTATGAAGTCATTGAAATTATAATTTACACGTTGCCTAGCATTAGACTGATTATGTTGCCAATACAGAGACTGGAAAGGAATTTAAATATCAGTTGAATTCTATACATTTTATGCATAACTGCAAACATAGACCTGTTTTAATCCTGCGGGGACATTTAACTGATGTAAACAAACCTGAAGCAGCACAGAAACATGAATAATTTAAGCTCCTACTCTGTGCAATATCATTATTTTTCCTATCACTGCTTCTGTGCATAAACAATCTGTACGATACCGTTGTGTTTAAATCTATTGATATGTGCAATATCATTATTTTCAACATATGGAAGAATCTGTACAACATCAACAGTACTTCAGTGTATTTTTAGTTGATTTTTATTTTTCACGGATGTTTGCTGCTATAAAACTGCAAATCTCCTCACTGTGAGATTAATAACGTTTTAGCTGATCTTACATTAAAAATCCAGAAAATGTACATATTGTCCAGCATCAGACTGATTCATGTTTACAAAATAGAGACCAGAAAGGCAGGTAAATATTAGTTGATTTTGTTACCATAACAGCTAATACACACCTGTTTTAAATCTGTGGTTGAGTATTTCAAGTTAGAAATGATTAATGTTCCAACTTAATTAGTATCTAGGATAAAACTGATTTTGTTTATAAAGATGGGAAAACAAGGTAAATATTAGTTAAAATTTAAGCATTTTGTAATCATACTACCAAATATATGCCCATTTTGATCCTGTGGTCGAATAATTCAAGTTATAAATCAATAACATTAAAATTGCCTCATTGTCTAACATTAGATTGATTGTGTTTTTAATCTAAAGATCAGAAATTAAAGCTATTGAGACATGAAATACGTATTGATCAGAAAGTATCACCAGCTGACAATTTTCTCGTTCATTTGTGCTTAAAGATGAGACTTCTCATGATGTTTTTCAGTCCAAATTGTCTGATCTAGTTGTCCAGGACTGCATTTTCTGAATGACAGGATGGGAAGAAACAGTGAAAATGTCAGGCTTCTGTCTGCAAAAAGTGGTGAAAATAATCATTTTGTGACAATAACTGCAAATACAGACCCATTTTAATCCTGTGGTGACGTGTAGCTGATGTAAACAAAATTTTAACACCCCAGAAACATGAGCTATAAATCCCTAACATTACAGTTTAATTATTGTCTAGCATTAGACTGATTAAATGTTGAACATATTAGTTGAAAAATAAGCATTTTGTTATAATAACTGCAAATATAGACCTGTTTTAAAGCTGTTGTTGAATAATTCAAGTTATAAATCCACAATGTTAAAACATACTTATTGCCTAGCATTAGATTAATAATGTTTTTAATACAAAGAGCAGAAAAGAAGGTTGAAATATTGGTTGAAAGATAAGTATTTTCTGATAACTGGAAGTATAGACCTGTTTTGAAATTGTGGTGACAATAAATCCTTAACGTTACAATTTAGTTATTGTGTAGCATCTTTAAGCACAAACTGATTATGTTTCAAACATAAAGACTGGAAATATTAATTGAAAAATTTGCATTTTGTGACCATAACTGCAAATTTACTAACGTAAACAATCCTTTAACATCACAGAAACATTAATAAGTTAAGTTATAAATCCACATTGTTGAAATATACTGACTGGACTAGCATTAGACTGAATGTGTTTTCAATATAAAGAGCAAAGAAGAAGGTAAATATCAGTTGAAAAATGAGCATTTTGTGACATTAACTGCAAATATACATCTGTTTTAATCCTTTGCTAATGTAAAGAAACCTATAACAAGAGAGAAACATGAATAATTTACCTCATGAATTCACAACATTTAAATGTTCTGATTGTCTAGTATTAGATTTATTATGTTTTTAATAAAAAAGACCATAAAGACAGGTAAATATTTGTTTTAAAAATAGCATTTTGTGCCCATAACTGCAAATATAGACCCATTTCAGTCCTATGATTACATGTCACTGATGTAAAGAAACCCTTAACAACAGAAAAACATGCTAAAGCTTAAAATATACGTATTGTCTAGCATTGGATTGATTGTGTTTTCAATATAAAGACCAGAAATTTGGGTAAATATTAGTCAAAACAAGCATTTTAGGACTGTTTTTTGATCTAGTGGTTGAATAATTTAAATTATAAAATGCCAACTTTAAAACTGACTGTATAGCATTAAATTGATTGTGTTTTTAATATAAAGAACAGAAAGGCAGGTAAATATTTGTTGAAAATTAAGCATTTTTGTGACAATAACTGCAAATATAGACCTGTTTTATTTGTGTACTGACAAGAAACTGATGTAAACAACCCTGAATAATAGGGACACATTAATAATTAAAGCTATAAATCCTTAATATTACAATTTAGTTATTGTCTAGCATTAGACTAATTATATTTCAAACATAAAGACTGACAAGGCAGGTAAATCTTAATTGAAAAATAAGCATTTTGTGACCATAACTGCAAAATTACTGATGCAAACTAACCTTTAGCAGCACAGAAACATGAATAAGTGAAGTTATAAATCCACAATGTTTAAATGTACTAATTGCCTAGTATTAGATTGATTATGTTTTTAATATAAAGACCAGAAATCAGGTAAATATTAGTTGAAAAATAAACATTTTTTGTGACAATAACTGCAGATATAGACCTGTTTTGTGTGGTGACAAGAAACTGACAGTAAACAAACCGAAAACAAGAGAGAAACATGAATAAGTTACGTTATAAATCCTTAACGTTACAATTTAATTATTGAGACGGATTATATTTTAACATGAAGAATAGAAAAGCAGGTAAATATTAATTTAAAAGTGACCATAACTGCATCATAGTCTTGTGATTAGACGTCATTGATATAAAGAAACCCTTAACAATAGAGAAACATGAATAATTAAAGCTGTAATTCCATAGTGTTGAACTTTAACTGATGACTAGAAAAGCAGAGTTTTAAATCTTTCACCTCACTAATTCATCTGGAGCTGTTGGAATCTGCATTAGAATTTTACCACCGTGAAGTATCACAGGTCGGGATAAATTTAAGAAACGCCGTTATAGACGGTTAAAGCTGTTCTTCACGCGTCAGTTTCAAACCTCCTACTGCATCAGCTCCCTGTAGGTGGTCAGATTTCCAGCTTTTTATCAGCCTGCAGCAGCCACGGACCCAAACAGCTCCAGTATTTGGGCCAGCAGGAGGTCTGTCCCACATAGCCGTTGACCCAAAACATGGAGACCGGCACCAATTACAGCCGCCATATGCAAAGCACAGGTGGCTCCAACACAGCTGGAGCCTCACGTCGTAAAAGGATGAGTCTCCTGTCGTCCCAAAACAAGCAGCCGGATGATGACGATGCAGTGATTTCTAACTTGCTGTCAGGTGTTATTTTTTTGGTTGTATTTATTTTTGCGGCTGTTTCTGGCTCACCTCAGTCGCCTTCAGGTCGACGGCGGTTTAGAAGAAACGTGGGTTTGTTTTACACCAGGGGTCTCGTTTGTTAAAGTTTCCGATGCGTTCAGAGTTGTGCTTTGTAAAGTTTTCCGTGTCAGAATCCGCCTCTCAGTCTCCGTCTGACACATCAAAAGCAGAACTTTGGATTTAATCCTTTTTCTTTTTTATTATTTCTCAAGGTGTGAATGTTATAAACATCATATATACGGTATACACTGAGCAGTATATACACTATTCTATAACATATTTACAGGCCTGTGTGCTGTGAGAAATGGAGTTTTAACGAGCGGGATGTGATGCTGGTCAAGATCCACGACTTGGAGTGAAAATATAAAGCCTCTGCACATGGAAACTGTTCAGAATTAACCTCCATTAACACCGTTGTTTCTATTTATTCGCAGGAAGTGACCCCACCCGACTGACGAATCAAGATGAGACGCCAAAACCAGCTCTCAGGTACTCTCATCTGCCACAAAACCACACATTTCTGCGTAATTTTGACACTTTAAAGGGCCACTTCACTCAAATCGCAAAGAAAAACACACATTTAGTCATTCAGAGTTGAGATTTTCTAATCGTGTCCCAGTTAGTGTTAAAAAATAACTAAGAGATGCTGTTTTCTTTCCTCTTTCGACACACAGGTCATTAGTTTCACCAGTTAGTGTAAATAATTTAGATCAGCCACATGTGTTGCTGCCATTTTGGTCACACAAAGTTCAGTAATAGCCGAGTATGACCTTAGCTTTTTGTGGTTTTTACAGCATTTACGTTATAGATTTAACATATTTCCTTAAGGGTTAGGGATTGTTAATTTGCATAAAGTCCTTCCTCGGTAACTGACTTTAATTCAGAAAAAACGCCCTCCCAATGGACTGTTTGACCACCTGTCTTGTGGAAAAAAAAAAACCTGCAGGGCATCTGGACTAAAAGTAAAATAAACTGCTACTTTCCAGTCCAGTAGAAGGTCTTCCTAATTAATTAAAGAGGCAGATTAAAAGACAAGCAAAGTGGCATGCTGGAGGGGGATATTCCACAATCTGGCAGCCCAAAAGGTGGTCTTACTAGTGGTTTCTTACTCATCTGTAAAAAGCATCAGTAAGTGATATTTTTAGCCATTAATCCTTTATAAAACAGCTGACATTGTTCTCTACAGTACACAGTATACAGTATATAATAGATTAGGGCATTGAGAGCTTGTTCTAAATTCAGATTTTAAAGAAAATCATTACGAAATTTCAATTTTGATTCTGCTTATTTGTTCCTAAACTCATGCAAGTTTAAAATAAACATTTTCCTGCAAACACCTGCTGGATATCCATCTGTGCTATTAGTCATCAGAGTTGAGTTCATGTTCTAATAAATCAGTCCAGCATTATTCTCCGCTGACATACTCAGACGCTAATTTTAGCAAATGCTGCCAACAAAAACACTTGACTAGAACAGGATTCGAGCTAAACCCCAAAATATTCAAGAAACCATAAAAACAATTACTTTATCTAGCTTTCCGTTCCTTTTTGTACCACAAGACTCTGCTTTAAATGAACAACATGAACAAGGACATTTTGTTTCCCACAACAAACCGACTGTGAGTAATTAATATACTCTCCTGGGCACATTGCAACTGATGTAACCCTCCTGTTGTATTCACTTACGGGCACCAACAAATATTGTTCCTTTCTCTGAAAAAAATCCCAAAATTCTGCAAAAAAATTCCCCAAATTTGTAAAAATTTGCAAAATCTTCAGGAAGAAAAAGTTTTATTTTTTTAAAAAATGCCCAAATTTGGCAAGAAACAAAAATTTTAAAAATAAAAATTGTAAAATCCTAAAAATATCTAAAGTGATTCCATATTGATCTGTAAAACTTCAAATTTTTTCTTTAAGAACATTCAGAAAAAAATCAACCAAAATCCAGCAAAAATCACTGGATTTTGGTTGATTTTTTTCTGAATGTTCCTAAACATTTTTAACATTTCTTTTTTTCCACCAAAAAATGTTCAAAGATTTCCCAAAAATGTTGAAAATGTGGACATCAGAAGTTTCACTGTGAATTTTTTTTTTTTTTTTCACATTTTCAAACTTACAACAGGTCAATTTGACCCGCAGGACGACATGAGGATTAAGTAGAGCTTTTACCCCTTATAGCAACACTTTTGTGACAGGAACACCTACTAGTTTTTAACGTGATGGTTAAAAAACCCACTCATTTTATTATTTTATATAATTATGAAGTGATTGTTAATCTTGATAGACTGAGATGGGCAGTAGTGGACGGAGTACTGAGACCGTTTACTGTAGTATAAGTACTGATATCAAACTAAAAAAATGCCATTAAAAAGTTAGTAAAATTACCCAACGTCTTCTGTGAATGCAGTATATTTACCAATGTAGTGATCGGAGCTGATCAAGGCATTTTTTTTAACCGATCAATACCAGCACAAACCTAAATCCAATCCTTTGTTTAAGCTTATGTTTTTCTGACATTGAGTGTAGAGAATATACTTTATTTTCCGATTTTTGGCCTTGTGGACCCACGGCACACCAACCCTCTCCACATTACATTTGAGAAAGTACAACAACCGACGTAACAGCTCAGAGAATTGTCAAACATACATTACCTTGGAAAATAGTATCAGGTTAGAACTCAACAAAGTATTAAATGACTCAGATTGGTCTGGTGGCAAGAAAAACAAACTCAGTAGGGACATTTCTAATTATGTAATTTGGTTATTATTACTCATGAATGGTTAAGAAAAGGAACTGATGAGCAGAATCAAAATCAATGCCCAAACTAAAATGTAATGCATTAAATAGGTATGAATCAATATTTCTGGAGTAAGACTTGGTCAGACATTTAAATCTACAAAGGTTCTTGTAGTGATTATTAACAATATGTGCAGTTGTACTCCGCTCTGAAGGATCTTTTTATGTTTTGGTAGACTTTCAGTCTATTTTCTGAAAAACCTGCAGTGAATGGTTCTAAAGTGGAAACTAAAATTGGACTTCATGTTGTTACCAACTTTCTAAAAAAAAACAACAAAACTTATTACTTTATGCTTTAAACAAGTTAGCAAATGGTTCATGATGCATCTATTTACATACTGAAGCTGAAATGTGAATTTCCAGTTGCCTTGGAGCTTTTGTACTGAAAGTAACATTACTAGAACATAAAGGAAAATGTCATTTGCCTTTATTATATTTGGATGGCAGCAGTTATCTCAGAACAATCTGTTGAAACCCGGACAAAGAAAACCAAAAATATCTACATGACTAGGGAACACTGTAGGCAAACGGGAGAATATTTGTGATGTGAGTGAACTGGCCCTTTAGGACAGTAGTTGAGTTATTTAAGGTCCTTAAACACCTGCTAAAACACATTTCGGGTCTCGTCTCGGAACAACGGGGGCATCACTGAGGAGGAACGAACAGTTGTTTCCTTGCTGTAGAACTTGGCAGGCAGAATGGATCTCTTGTGCTGTTACGACAGTATCAGGAGTTTATAGTGTTTGCTTTCATTAGGTCCAACTCGGATGTGTCACTTTCATCAGTTCTGAATGCAGCTCGGAGCAACACATTTTCCCGGTGTTAAAATCGGCATATGTTGTGTCACTTAACAATGCAGAGTGAGACTAACTGAATTCCAGGGCAGTACCGAAGATTGCTGAATAACAATTTAACTCTTAAACACTTTCAGCAGACACATCCCCTCCACCAAGCAGAGCTGTGCTTTTAAAGTACATGTTAAAAATACTTCCATGTCCAACGTTGACCAAAGAGTCCCAGAAGGTGTCGCTAAATCCATCCAATCAGTCCTCATCCCGCTAGTTTCCCTGCATCGGCAAAGCATGATTGGTCACAAACTTGTCGATAGATATCCGTTTTCTCTGCGGCGAAGTCCACGTACATTTAAAAAATATAAACTTAGCTCCATCTCTTTGCTGCTTCACCAAAATCACGTGATTGTTGTTTTTTTAATTCTGTTTTTTTTTTGTACAGTTCCGAAGACGAACAGACCCGAAGTATTTGTCAGGTCCTCACACTTAAAGCTTAATGAATTCATGAAGAGTCCCCTTCCAAAGTGAGGTATCCACCATTTCCAAAAAGTGACATCTACTCATACCGAATGATTTCTAGCATTAAATTAAAAAATTACAGTGTGTTGAAGGTTATTAAGTAATGTAGGTCCTTGTTTGTCAATATAAAACACCTTTTACAGATCTTATTTTAGATCATTTTCAACTTAATTTCTCCTTTTATTGGTTCTTTGTTTTGGAAATGAACTCTTCATAGCTGCAACTCAAAACACAACAACAAACACCCAAAGAATTCCACTGTGATTTGACTCGATTATAACATGTGCTTCCATCTAACAGGTTTTTTTTTTCTAGGGTAACAAAATTGTCAATTAAAAACGGAAAAGGTGGCGTCAAAGTAAAGAGTGAAACCGAATGGGCGGAGTGCTGCATGTGGACGAACACACACATTCTGGCTTAAATCTTGTGTAACACTTCAATCACAGTTCATCTGAGAAATAAGTCTTAACATTTAATATTTTTCTTTTACATCAAGGAATGTTCAAGGACAGGAAAAAAAATCTTTTTTTGTGTTTTTTGTTTGGTTTTATATATATTTTTGAGAGTTTTTCCTGCACTGCATCCTCAGTGTCTTGTCTCTGTACACCTTCTGAACCAACTGGCCCTTCTCCGCTGTAGTTTGGACGTTATTTTTCGGATGAGCAAAGTCTGCATGTGGTGTGTATTATGTGTAAAAGTTTGGGCAGGCGTGAAGCAGGAAATGAGGTGTGTTCCTGTTTTTTTTCTCCCCCACTCCTGTGGTGCGACGGTGGCACCCTCTCTGCTGGTCCTCTTGAAGGGCATGGGCTGCAACAACACATCTGCTCTGAGTCATGATTCACAAAAAAGAGATTAAGTGTGATTGCTGTGACAGAGAGGGAGAGGGGAGTGGGGCAGGACAGAGTTGACCCTTTCCCTCGCCGTCATTTGACACACAGAAATGGCTGTTTTCTCTCTCGCGCCCCAAACCCTTCCCCCCAACCCTCCCGGCTTTTGTAGTTTTGTCCATGGAGGCCTGGTAAGCGAGGCCTCTTATGGGTCAGAGAGCAGCGCCAGCAACAGCCAGCCGAGGCCCAGCAGCAGGGAGAGGCGGACGGGCTTGGTTCCGCCGTCTGAAAGGCCCGGAGAGGGAAGAGTAGAGTCACTCTCGTCGCCCCACAATCTGTCGTTCTCGTTTACCTGAAAGAAAACGTGAGGAAAAGTGCATATTCAGACTCCAATAGAGTAACTTTTTATTGATCAGTTGATGCTTTTGGTGTAGCTTCATGCTACAGTATGAATAATGGTCATATTGCCATATCGAACTCAGAAAAACATGGCAATTTTTAGTAGATATAGCAGCTACTTAGAGACTGGTGATGGCTCGGGATATGTGCAGAATTTAGCACTGTATTGTTATGACTGCCTCATCGAAGTCAGAGAAAGACGCAAGGCTTTTTTTTTTTCTTTTTTAACATATGGCACGTTTTTACAACATGTTTGAAAAATCGCAGTTTTTTTCGACATAGTATAGTAAGGCGTTTTTTTTGCGCCAAAATTCATGATGATTTTTTTTTCAAAGAAAACCTTTCTGGAGCTGTTTTTCACGCCCTCCTTTACATTATTTCATCATATGGCACGTTTTTACAACATGTTTGAAAAATCGCATTTTTTTTCGACATAGTATAGTAAGGCGTTTTTTTTGCGCCAAAATTCATGATGATTTTTTTTTTCAAAGAAAACCTTTCTGGAGTGTTTTTCACGCCCTCCTTTACATTATTTCTTCATATGGCACGTTTTTACAACATGTTTGAAAAATCGCCTTTTTTTTCGACATAGTATAGTAAGGCGTTTTTTTTTGCGCCAAAATTCATGATGATTTTTTTTTCAAAGAAAACCTTTCTGGAGTGTTTTTCACGCCCTCCTTTACATTATTTCATCATATGGCACGTTTTTACAACATGTTTGAAAAATCGCCTTTTTTTTCGACATAGTATAGTAAGGCGTTTTTTTTGCGCCAAAATTCATGATGATTTTTTTTTCAAAGAAAACCTTTCTGGAGTGTTTTTCACGCCCTCCTTTACATTATTTCTTCATATGGCACGTTTTTACAACATGTTTGAAAAATCGCCTTTTTTTTCGACATAGTATAGTAAGGCGTTTTTTTTGCGCCAAAATTCATGATGATTTTTTTTTCAAAGAAAACCTTTCTGGAGTGTTTTTCACGCCCTCCTTTACATTATTTCTTCATATGGCACGTTTTTACAACATGTTTGAAAAATCGCCTTTTTTTTCGACATAGTATAGTAAGGCGTTTTTTTTGCGCCAAAATTCATGATGATTTTTTTTTCAAAGAAAACCTTTCTGGAGTGTTTTTCACGCCCTCCTTTACATTATTTCTTCATATGGCACGTTTTTACAACATGTTTGAAAAATCGCCTTTTTTTTCGACATAGTATAGTAAGGCGTTTTTTTTGCGCCAAAATTCATGATGATTTTTTTTTCAAAGAAAACCTTTCTGGAGTGTTTTTCACGCCCTCCTTTACATTATTTCTTCATATGGCACGTTTTTACAACATGTTTGAAAAATCGCCTTTTTTTTCGACATAGTATAGTAAGGCGTTTTTTTTGCGCCAAAATTCATGATGATTTTTTTTTCAAAGAAAACCTTTCTGGAGTGTTTTTCACGCCCTCCTTTACATTATTTCTTCATATGGCACGTTTTTACAACATGTTTGAAAAATCGCCTTTTTTTTCGACATAGTATAGTAAGGCGTTTTTTTTGCGCCAAAATTCATGATGATTTTTTTTTCAAAGAAAACCTTTCTGGAGTGTTTTTCACGCCCTCCTTTACATTATTTCATCATATGG